>NC_084558.2:29125827-29425827 GCF_033978685.3 Nerophis lumbriciformis | reverse complement strand
AAAAGCACTTACTGTAGTAAAATCAAGTCAGCGCTTTTGTTTGGGAAGTATTGGTGAACAATTCAGAGCATTAAACACAAATGCATGTGTACACCCGAAACAACCCCAAAGAGAAGCAGTTATGGACTGCCCAAGCATCAGCGTCTCTATTTGAGGTGATTTCAAAGGGATATTTCCAAAAATTTTTTATTGCAATTATCGACAATTATCCCTTTGAAAGTATTACATTAGTGGTCATGTAGATTGTGTCTGTACGACTGCCCCAACAAGAAGCACTTACTGTTTCTGAACATCAAATCAATGCTCAGGTTGGGTCAATGAAACAGACGTGGACTGAGGACCGGTTATTTTCTTGATGAGGTACTCAAGAACACTACCCCAACAAGAAGCACTTACTGCAGTAAAAATCAAGTCAGCGCTTTTGTTTGGGAAGTATTGGTGAACAAATCAAAACATTAAACACAATGGCATAAGTTGTGAGAGTCCACACCCGAAACAACCCCAAAGAGAAGCACTTATAGACTGCCCAAGCATCAGCGTCACTATTTGAGGTGATTTCAAGGGGATATTTTCAACAATTTTTTATTGCAATTATCGACAATTTATCCCTTTGAAAGTATTACATTAGTGGTCATGTAGATTGTGTCTGTACGGCTGCCCCAACAAGAAGCACTTACTGTTTCTGAACATCAAATCAATGCTCAGGTTGGGTCAATGAAACAGACGTGGACTGAGGACCGGTTATTTTCTTGATGAGGTACTCAAGAACACTACCCCAACAAGAAGCACTTACTGCAGTAAAAATCAAGTCAGTGCTTTTGTTTGGGAAGTATTGGTGAACAATTCAGAGCATTAAACACAATGGCATAAGTTGTGAGAGTCCACACCCGAAACAACCCCAAAGAGAAGCACTTATGGACTGCCCAAGCATCAGCGTCTCCATTTGAGGTGATTTCAAGGAGATATTTCCAACATTTTTTTCACTACAATTATCAACAATTTATCCCTTTGAAAGTATTACACTAGTGGTCATGTAGAATATGTCTGTACGACTACCCCAACAAGAAGCACTTACTGCTTCTGAAAATCAAGTCAATGCTCAGGTTGGGTCAATGAAACAGACGTGGACTGAGGACCGGTTATTTTCTTGATGAGGTACTCAAGAACACTACCCCAACAAAAAGCACTTACTGCAGTAAAAATCAAGTCAGCGCTTTTGTTTGGGAAGTATTGGTGAACAAATCAAAACATTAAACACAATGGCATAAGTTGTGAGAGTCCACACACGAAACAACGCCAAAGAGAAGCACTTATAGGCTGCCCAAGCATCAGCGTCACTATTTGAGGTGATTTCAAGGGGATATTTTCAACAATTTTTTATTGCAATTATCGACAATTTATCCCTTTGAAAGTATTACATTAGTGGTCATGTAGATTATGTCTGTACGACTGCCCCAACAAGAAGCACTTACTGTTTCTGAACATCAAGTCAATGCTCAGGTTGGGTCAATGAAACAGACGTGGACTGAGGACCGGTTATTTTCTTGATGAGGTACTCAAGAACACTACCCCAACAAAAAGCACTTACTGCAGTAAAAATCAAGTCAGCGCTTTTGTTTGGGAAGTATTGGGGAACAATTCAGAGCATTAAACACAATGGCATAAGTTGTGAGAGTCCACACCCGAAACAACCCCAAAGAGAAGCACTTATGGACTGCCCAAGCATCAGCGTCTCTATTTGAAGTTATTTCAAGGAGATATTTCCAACATTTTTTTCATTACAATTATCAACAATTTATCCCTTTGAAAGTATTACACTAGTGGTCATGTAGAATATGTCTGTACGACTGCCCCAACAAGAAGCACTTACTGCTTCTGAACATCAAGTCAATGCTCAGGTTGGGTCAATGAAACAGACGTGGACTGAGGACCGGTTATTTTCTTGATGAGGTACTCAAGAACACTACCCCAACAAAAAGCACTTACTGCAGTAAAAATCAAGTCAGCGCTTTTGTTTGGGAAGTATTGGTGAACAAATCAAAACATTAAACACAATGGCATAAGTTGTGAGAGTCCACACCCGAAACAACCCCAAAGAGAAGCACTTATAGACTGCCCAAGCATCAGCGTCACTATTTGAGGTGATTTCAAGGGGATATTTTCAACAATTTTTTATTGCAATTATCGACAATTTATCCCTTTGAAAGTATTACATTAGTGGTCATGTAGATTGTGTCTGTATGGCTGCCCCAACAAGAAGCACTTACTGTTTCTGAACATCAAATCAATGCTCAGGTTGGGTCAATGAAACAGACGTGGACTGAGGACCGGTTATTTTCTTGATGAGGTACTCAAGAACACTACCCCAACAAGAAGCACTTACTGCAGTAAAAATCAAGTCAGCGCTTTTGTTTGGGAAGTATTGGTGAACAATTCAGAGCATTAAACACAATGGCATAAGTTGTGAGAGTCCACACCCGAAACAACCCCAAAGAGAAGCACTTATGGACTGCCCAAGCATCAGCGTCTCCATTTGAGGTGATTTCAAGGAGATATTTCCAACATTTTTTTCATTACAATTATCAACAATTTATCCCTTTGAAAGTATTACAGTAGTGGTCATGTAGAATATGTCTGTACGACTGCCCCAACAAGAAGCACTTACTGCTTCTGAAAATCAAGTCAATGCTCAGGTTGGGTCAATGAAACAGACGTGGACTGAGGACCGGTTATTTTCTTGATGAGGTACTCAAGAACACTAGCCCAACAAAAAGTACTTACTGCAGTAAAAATCAAGTCAGCGCTTTTGTTTGGGAAGTATTGGTGAACAATTCAGAGCATTAAACACAATGGCATAAGTTGTGAGAGTCCACACCCGAAACAACCCCAAAGAGAAGCACTTATGAACAGCCCAAGCATCAGCGTCTCTATTTGAGGTGATTTCAAGGGGATATTTCCAACAATTTTTAAATTACAATTATCGACAATTTGTCCTTTTGAAAGTATTACATTAGTGGTCATGTAGAATATGTCTGTATGACTGCCCCAACAAGAAGCACTTACTGTTTCTGAACATCAAGTCAATGCTCAGGTTGGGTCAATGAAACAGACGTGGACTGAGGACCGGTTATTTTCTTGATGAGGTACTCAAGAACACTACCCCAACAAAAAGCACTTACTGCAGTAAAAATCAAGTCAGCGCTTTTGTTTGGGAAGTATTGGTGAACATTTCAGGCATTAAAAACAATGGGAAATGTTTTGTGAGAGTTCACACCCGAAACAACCCCAAAGAGAAGCACTTATGAACAGCCCAAGCATCAGCGTCTCTATTTGAGGTGATTTCAAGGGGATATTTTCAACAATTTTTTATTGCAATTATCGACAATTTATCCCTTTGAAAGTATTACATTAGTGGTCATGTAGATTGTGTCTGTACGACTGCCCCAACAAGAAGCACTTACCGTTGCTAAACATCAAGTCAATGCTCAGGTTGAGTCAATGAAACGGACGAGGACTGGGAGTCGTCCATTTATTTCCCATAAGCGCATGGATGAGTCCTCCCTCTTACTTCTGTCTTGTGAGACGTTGAAGTGCTACCGAGTGGAAGAAATCTCCTTTTAAATATGTTTTTTTCATTTAAACTTGACTCCACCTTCTTTGTCAAGTAGTTTCAATTGGTTTGGAATGGTCTGGAATTTTCTACATCCCCCTTCTCCATTTTTGGACGACAACCATCAATTCTGTAGCTAATTCCCGGGTGTTAACGACCGATCAAAATGCGGTTGTTTTCCTATGAATAGAAACATTCCACCGAGCTGCTCTGGCCAGAGTTGTATTAGC
This sequence comes from Nerophis lumbriciformis, assembly GCF_033978685.3. NCBI lineage: Eukaryota > Metazoa > Chordata > Actinopteri > Syngnathiformes > Syngnathidae > Nerophis > Nerophis lumbriciformis. The sequence continues at coordinate 29,421,987 of NC_084558.2, read as the reverse complement.
AGTATAATTTTGAAAGTATTACATTAGTGGTCATGTAGAATATGCTTGTAGGACTGCCCCAACAAGAAGCACTTACTGTTTCTGAACAACAAGTCAATGCACAGGTTGGGTCAATGAGCGGACGTGGACTGTGGGTTGTTATTTTCTTGACGAGGTACTCAAGAACACTACCCCAACAAAAAGCACTTACTGTAGTAAAATCAAGTCAGCGCTTTTGTTTGGGAAGTATTGGTGAACAATTCAGAGCATTAAACACAAATGCATGTGTACACCCGAAACAACCCCAAAGAGAAGCAGTTATGGACTGCCCAAGCATCAGCGTCTCTATTTGAGGTGATTTCAAAGGGATATTTCCAAAAATTTTTTATTGCAATTATCGACAATTATCCCTTTGAAAGTATTACATTAGTGGTCATGTAGATTGTGTCTGTACGACTGCCCCAACAAGAAGCACTTACTGTTTCTGAACATCAAATCAATGCTCAGGTTGGGTCAATGAAACAGACGTGGACTGAGGACCGGTTATTTTCTTGATGAGGTACTCAAGAACACTACCCCAACAAAAAGCACTTACTGCAGTAAAAATCAAGTCAGCGCTTTTGTTTGGGAAGTATTGGTGAACAAATCAAAACATTAAACACAATGGCATAAGTTGTGAGAGTCCACACCCGAAACAACGCCAAAGAGAAGCACTTATAGACTGCCCAAGCATCAGCGTCACTATTTGAGGTGATTTCAAGGGGATATTTTCAACAATTTTTTATTGCAATTATCGACAATTTATCCCTTTGAAAGTATTACATTAGTGGTCATGTAGATTATGTCTGTACGACTGCCCCAACAAGAAGCACTTACTGTTTCTGAACATCAAGTCAATGCTCAGGTTGGGTCAATGAAACAGACGTGGACTGAGGACCGGTTATTTTCTTGATGAGGTACTCAAGAACACTACCCCAACAAAAAGCACTTACTGCAGTAAAAATCAAGTCAGCGCTTTTGTTTGGGAAGTATTGGGGAACAATTCAGAGCATTAAACACAATGGCATAAGTTGTGAGAGTCCACACCCGAAACAACCCCAAAGAGAAGCACTTATGGACTGCCCAAGCATCAGCGTCTCTATTTGAAGTTATTTCAAGGAGATATTTCCAACATTTTTTTCATTACAATTATCAACAATTTATCCCTTTGAAAGTATTACACTAGTGGTCATGTAGAATATGTCTGTACGACTGCCCCAACAAGAAGCACTTACTGCTTCTGAACATCAAGTCAATGCTCAGGTTGGGTCAATGAAACAGACGTGGACTGAGGACCGGTTATTTTCTTGATGAGGTACTCAAGAACACTACCCCAACAAAAAGCACTTACTGCAGTAAAAATCAAGTCAGCGCTTTTGTTTGGGAAGTATTGGTGAACAAATCAAAACATTAAACACAATGGCATAAGTTGTGAGAGTCCACACCCGAAACAACCCCAAAGAGAAGCACTTATAGACTGCCCAAGCATCAGCGTCACTATTTGAGGTGATTTCAAGGGGATATTTTCAACAATTTTTTATTGCAATTATCGACAATTTATCCCTTTGAAAGTATTACATTAGTGGTCATGTAGATTGTGTCTGTACGGCTGCCCCAACAAGAAGCACTTACTGTTTCTGAACATCAAATCAATGCTCAGGTTGGGTCAATGAAACAGACGTGGACTGAGGACCGGTTATTTTCTTGATGAGGTACTCAAGAACACTACCCCAACAAGAAGCACTTACTGCAGTAAAAATCAAGTCAGCGCTTTTGTTTGGGAAGTATTGGTGAACAATTCAGAGCATTAAACACAATGGCATAAGTTGTGAGAGTCCACACCCGAAACAACCCCAAAGAGAAGCACTTATGGACTGCCCAAGCATCAGCGTCTCCATTTGAGGTGATTTCAAGGAGATATTTCCAACATTTTTTTCATTACAATTATCAACAATTTATCCCTTTGAAAGTATTACAGTAGTGGTCATGTAGAATATGTCTGTACGACTGCCCCAACAAGAAGCACTTACTGCTTCTGAAAATCAAGTCAATGCTCAGGTTGGGTCAATGAAACAGACGTGGACTGAGGACCGGTTATTTTCTTGATGAGGTACTCAAGAACACTAGCCCAACAAAAAGTACTTACTGCAGTAAAAATCAAGTCAGCGCTTTTGTTTGGGAAGTATTGGTGAACAATTCAGAGCATTAAACACAATGGCATAAGTTGTGAGAGTCCACACCCGAAACAACCCCAAAGAGAAGCACTTATGAACAGCCCAAGCATCAGCGTCTCTATTTGAGGTGATTTCAAGGGGATATTTCCAACAATTTTTAAATTACAATTATCGACAATTTGTCCTTTTGAAAGTATTACATTAGTGGTCATGTAGAATATGTCTGTATGACTGCCCCAACAAGAAGCACTTACTGTTTCTGAACATCAAGTCAATGCTCAGGTTGGGTCAATGAAACAGACGTGGACTGAGGACCGGTTATTTTCTTGATGAGGTACTCAAGAACACTACCCCAACAAAAAGCACTTACTGCACTAAAAATCAAGTCAGCGCTTTTGTTTGGGAAGTATTGGTGAACATTTCAGGCATTAAAAACAATGGGAAATGTTTTGTGAGAGTTCACACCCGAAACAACCCCAAAGAGAAGCACTTATGAACAGCCCAAGCATCAGCGTCTCTATTTGAGGTGATTTCAAGGGGATATTTTCAACAATTTTTTATTGCAATTATCGACAATTTATCCCTTTGAAAGTATTACATTAGTGGTCATGTAGATTGTGTCTGTACGACTGCCCCAACAAGAAGCACTTACCGTTGCTAAACATCAAGTCAATGCTCAGGTTGAGTCAATGAAACGGACGAGGACTGGGAGTCGTCCATTTATTTCCCATAAGCGCATGGATGAGTCCTCCCTCTTACTTCTGTCTTGTGAGACGTTGAAGTGCTACCGAGTGGAAGAAATCTCCTTTTAAATATGTTTTTTTCATTTAAACTTGACTCCACCTTCTTTGTCAAGTAGTTTCAATTGGTTTGGAATGGTCTGGAATTTTCTACATCCCCCTTCTCCATTTTTGGACGACAACCATCAATTCTGTAGCTAATTCCCGGGTGTTAACGACCGATCAAAATGCGGTTGTTTTCCTATGAATAGAAACATTCCACCGAGCTGCTCTGGCCAGAGTTGTATTAGCAGTATAATTTTGAAAGTATTACATTAGTGGTCATGTAGAATATGCTTGTAGGACTGCCCCAACAAGAAGCACTTACTGTTTCTGAACAACAAGTCAATGCACAGGTTGGGTCAATGAGCGGACGTGGACTGTGGGTTGTTATTTTCTTGACGAGGTACTCAAGAACACTACCCCAACAAAAAGCACTTACTGTAGTAAAATCAAGTCAGCGCTTTTGTTTGGGAAGTATTGGTGAACAATTCAGAGCATTAAACACAAATGCATGTGTACACCCGAAACAACCCCAAAGAGAAGCAGTTATGGACTGCCCAAGCATCAGCGTCTCTATTTGAGGTGATTTCAAAGGGATATTTCCAAAAATTTTTTATTGCAATTATCGACAATTATCCCTTTGAAAGTATTACATTAGTGGTCATGTAGATTGTGTCTGTACGACTGCCCCAACAAGAAGCACTTACTGTTTCTGAACATCAAATCAATGCTCAGGTTGGGTCAATGAAACAGACGTGGACTGAGGACCGGTTATTTTCTTGATGAGGTACTCAAGAACACTACCCCAACAAAAAGCACTTACTGCAGTAAAAATCAAGTCAGCGCTTTTGTTTGGGAAGTATTGGTGAACAAATCAAAACATTAAACACAATGGCATAAGTTGTGAGAGTCCACACCCGAAACAACCCCAAAGAGAAGCACTTATAGACTGCCCAAGCATCAGCGTCACTATTTGAGGTGATTTCAAGGGGATATTTTCAACAATTTTTTATTGCAATTATCGACAATTTATCCCTTTGAAAGTATTACATTAGTGGTCATGTAGATTGTGTCTGTACGGCTGCCCCAACAAGAAGCACTTACTGTTTCTGAACATCAAATCAATGCTCAGGTTGGGTCAATGAAACAGACGTGGACTGAGGACCGGTTATTTTCTTGATGAGGTACTCAAGAACACTACCCCAACAAGAAGCACTTACTGCAGTAAAAATCAAGTCAGTGCTTTTGTTTGGGAAGTATTGGTGAACAATTCAGAGCATTAAACACAATGGCATAAGTTGTGAGAGTCCACACCCGAAACAACCCCAAAGAGAAGCACTTATGGACTGCCCAAGCATCAGCGTCTCCATTTGAGGTGATTTCAAGGAGATATTTCCAACATTTTTTTCACTACAATTATCAACAATTTATCCCTTTGAAAGTATTACACTAGTGGTCATGTAGAATATGTCTGTACGACTACCCCAACAAGAAGCACTTACTGCTTCTGAAAATCAAGTCAATGCTCAGGTTGGGTCAATGAAACAGACGTGGACTGAGGACCGGTTATTTTCTTGATGAGGTACTCAAGAACACTACCCCAACAAAAAGCACTTACTGCAGTAAAAATCAAGTCAGCGCTTTTGTTTGGGAAGTATTGGTGAACAAATCAAAACATTAAACACAATGGCATAAGTTGTGAGAGTCCACACCCGAAACAACGCCAAAGAGAAGCACTTATAGACTGCCCAAGCATCAGCGTCACTATTTGAGGTGATTTCAAGGGGATATTTTCAACAATTTTTTATTGCAATTATCGACAATTTATCCCTTTGAAAGTATTACATTAGTGGTCATGTAGATTATGTCTGTACGACTGCCCCAACAAGAAGCACTTACTGTTTCTGAACATCAAGTCAATGCTCAGGTTGGGTCAATGAAACAGACGTGGACTGAGGACCGGTTATTTTCTTGATGAGGTACTCAAGAACACTACCCCAACAAAAAGCACTTACTGCAGTAAAAATCAAGTCAGCGCTTTTGTTTGGGAAGTATTGGGGAACAATTCAGAGCATTAAACACAATGGCATAAGTTGTGAGAGTCCACACCCGAAACAACCCCAAAGAGAAGCACTTATGGACTGCCCAAGCATCAGCGTCTCTATTTGAAGTTATTTCAAGGAGATATTTCCAACATTTTTTTCATTACAATTATCAACAATTTATCCCTTTGAAAGTATTACACTAGTGGTCATGTAGAATATGTCTGTACGACTGCCCCAACAAGAAGCACTTACTGCTTCTGAACATCAAGTCAATGCTCAGGTTGGGTCAATGAAACAGACGTGGACTGAGGACCGGTTATTTTCTTGATGAGGTACTCAAGAACACTACCCCAACAAAAAGCACTTACTGCAGTAAAAATCAAGTCAGCGCTTTTGTTTGGGAAGTATTGGTGAACAATTCAGAGCATTAAACACAATGGCATAAGTTGTGAGAGTCCACACCCGAAACAACCCCAAAGAGAAGCACTTATGAACAGCCCAAGCATCAGCGTCTCTATTTGAGGTGATTTCAAGGGGATATTTTCAACAATTTTTTATTGCAATTATCGACAATTCATCCCTTTGAAAGTATTACATTAGTGGTCATGTAGATTGTGTCTGTACGACTGCCCCAAAAAGAAGCACTTACCGCTTCTGAATATGAAGTCGATGTTCAGGTTTGGTCAATGAAAAGGACGTGGACTGAGGACCGGTTATTTTCTTGATGGGGTACTCAAGAACACTACCCCAACAAGAAGCACTTACTGCAGTAAAAATCAAGTCAGCGCTTTTGTTTGGGAAGTATTGGTGAACAAATCAGAGCATTAAACACAATGGCATAAGTTGTGAGAGTCCACACCCGAAACAACCCCAAAGAGAAGCACTTATGGACTGCCCAAGCATCAGCGTCTCCATTTGAGGTGATTTCAAGGAGATATTTCCAACATTTTTTTCATTACAATTATCGACAATTTATCCCTTTGAAAGTATTACATTAGTGGTCATGTAGATTATGTCTGTACGACTGCCCCAACAAGAAGCACTTACTGTTTCTGAACATCAAGTCAATGCTCAGGTTGGGTCAATGAAACAGACGTGGACTGAGGACCGGTTATTTTCTTGATGAGGTACTCAAGAACACTACCCCAACAAAAAGCACTTACTGCAGTAAAAATCAAGTCAGCGATTTTGTTTGGGAAGTATTGGTGAACAATTCAGAGCATTAAACACAATGGGAAATGTTTTGTGAGAGTTCACACCCGAAACAACCCCAAAGAGAAGCACTTATGAACAGCCCAAGCATCAGCGTCTCTATTTGATGTGATTTCAAGGGGATATTTTCAACAATTTTTTATTGCAATTATCGACAATTTATCCCTTTGAAAGTATTACATTAGTGGTCATGTAGATTATGTCTGTACGACTGCCCCAAAAAGAAGCACTTACCGCTTCTGAATATCAAGTCGATGTTCAGGTTTGGTCAATGAAACAGACGTGGACTGAGGACCGGTTATTTTCTTGATGAGGTACTCAAGAACACTACCCCAACAAAAAGCACTTACTGCAGTAAAAATCAAGTCAGCGCTTTTGTTTGGGAAGTATTGGTGAACAATTCAGAGCATTAAACACAATGGCATAAGTTGTGAGAGTCCACACCCGAAACAACCCCAAAGAGAAGCACTTATGAACAGCCCAAGCATCAGCGTCTCTATTTGAGGTGATTTCAAGGGGATATTTTCAACAATTTTTTATTGCAATTATCGACAATTTATCCCTTTGAAAGTATTACATTAGTGGTCATGTAGATTGTGTCTGTACGACTGCCCCAAAAAGAAGCACTTACCGCTTCTGAATATGAAGTCGATGTTCAGGTTTGGTCAATGAAACAGACGTGGACTGAGGACCGGTTATTTTCTTGATGGGGTACTCAAGAACACTACCCCAACAAGAAGCACTTACTGCAGTAAAAATCAAGTCAGCGCTTTTGTTTGGGAAGTATTGGTGAACAAATCAGAGCATTAAACACAATGGCATAAGTTGTGAGAGTCCACACCCGAAACAACCCCAAAGAGAAGCACTTATGGACTGCCCAAGCATCAGCGTCTCCATTTGAGGTGATTTCAAGGAGATATTTCCAACATTTTTTTCATTACAATTATCAACAATTTATCCCTTTGAAAGTATTACACTAGTGGTCATGTAGAATATGTCTGTACGACTGCCCCAACAAGAAGCACTTACTGCTTCTGAAAATCAAGTCAATGCTCAGGTTGGGTCAATGAAACAGACGTGGACTGAGGACCGGTTATTTTCTTGATGAGGTACTCAAGAACACTACCCCAACAAAAAGCACTTACTGCAGTAAAAATCAAGTCAGCGCTTTTGTTTGGGAAGTATTGGTGAACATTTCAGGTATTAAACACAATGGGAAATGTTTTGTGAGAGTTCACACCCGAAACAACCCCAAAGAGAAGCACTTATGAACAGCCCAAGCATCAGCGTCTCTATTTGAGGTGATTTCAAGGGGATATTTCCAACAATTTTTGATTACAATTATCGACAATTTGTCCGTTTGAAAGTATTACATTAGTGGTCATGTAGATTATCTCTGTACGACTGCCCCAAAAAGAAGCACTTACTGCTTCTGAAAATCAAGTCAATGCTCAGGTTGGGTCAATGAAACAGACGTGGACTGAGGACCGGTTATTTTCTTGATGAGGTACTCAAGAACACTACCCCAACAAAAAGCACTTACTGTAGTAAAAATCAAGTCAGCGCTTTTGTTTGGGAAGTATTGGTGAACAATTCAGAGCATTAAACACAAATGCATGTGTACACCCGAAACAACCCCAAAGAGAAGCAGTTATGGACTGCCCAAGCATCAGCGTCTCTATTTGAGGTGATTTCAAAGGGATATTTCCAAAAAATGTTTATTGCAATTATCGACAATTATCCCTTTGAAAGTATTACATTAGTGGTCATGTAGATTGTGTCTGTACGACTGCCCCAACAAGAAGCACTTACTAATTGTGAACATCAAGCCAATGCTCAGGTTGGGTCAATGAAACAGACATGGACTGAGGTCAGGTTATTTTCTTGATGAGGTACTCAAGAACACTACCCCAACAAGAAGCACTTACTGCAGTAAAAATCAAGTCAGCGCTTTTGTTTGGGAAGTATTGGTGAACAAATCAAAACATTACACACAATGGCATAAGTTGTGAGAGTCCACACCCGAAACAACCCCAAAGAGAAGCACTTATGGACTGCCCAAGCATCAGCGTCTCTATTTGAGGTGATTTCAAGGGGATATTTCCAACAATTTTTAAATTACAATTATCGACAATTTGTCCTTTTGAAAGTATTACATTAGTGGTCATGTAGAATATGTCTGTACGACTGCCCCAACAAGAAGCACTTACTGTTTCTGAACATCAAGTCAATGCTCAGGTTGGGTCAATGAAACAGACGTGGACTGAGGACCGGTTATTTTCTTGATGAGGTACTCAAGAACACTACCCCAACAAAAAGCACTTACTGCAGTAAAAATCAAGTCAGCGCTTTTGTTTGGGAAGTATTGGTGAACAATTCAGAGCATTAAACACAATGGCATAAGTTGTGAGAGTCCACACCCGAAACAACCCCAAAGAGAAGCACTTATGGACTGCCCAAGCATCAGCGTCTCCATTTGAGGTGATTTCAAGGAGATATTTCCAACATTTTTTTCTTTACAATTATCAACAATTTATCCCTTTGAAAGTATTACACTAGTGGTCATGTAGATTGTGTCTGTACGACTGCCCCAACAAGAAGCACTTACCGTTGCTAAACATCAAGTCAATGCTCAGGTTGAGTCAATGAAACGGACGAGGACTGGGAGTCGTCCATTTATTTCCCATAAGCGCATGGATGAGTCCTCCCTCTTACTTCTGTCTTATGAGACGTTGAAGTGCTACCGAGTGGAAGAAATCTCCTTTTAAATATGTTTTTTTCATTTAAACTTGACTCCACCTTCTTTGTCAAGTAGTTTCAATTGGTTTGGAATGGTCTGGAATTTTCTACATCCCCCTTCTCCATTTTTGGACGACAACCATCAATTCTGTAGCTAATTCCCGGGTGTTAACGACCGATCAAAATGCGGTTGTTTTCCTATGAATAGAAACATTCCACCGAGCTGCTCTGGCCAGATTTGTATTAGCAGGATAATTTTGAAAGTATTACATTAGTGGTCATGTAGAATATACCTGTACGACTGCCCCAACAAGAAGCACTTACTGTTTCTGAACAACAAGTCAATGCACAGGTTGGGTCAATGAAACGGACGTGGACTGTGGGTTGTTATTTTCTAAACGAGGTACTCAAGAACACTACCTCAACAAAAAGCACTTACTGTAGTAAAAATCAAGTCAGCGCTTTTGTTTGGGAAGTATTGGTGAACAATTCAGAGCATTAAACACAAATGCATGTGTACACCCGAAACAACCCCAAAGAGAAGCAGTTATGGACTGCCCAAGCATCAGCGTCTCTATTTGAGGTGATTTCAAAGGGATATTTCCAAAAAATGTTTATTGCAATTATCGACAATTATCCCTTTGAAAGTATTACATTAGTGGTCATGTAGATTGTGTCTGTACGACTGCCCCAACAAGAAGCACTTACTAATTGTGAACATCAAGCCAATGTTCAGGTTTGGTCAATGAAACAGACATGGACTGAGGTCAGGTTATTTTCTTGATGGGGTACTCAAGAACACTACCCCAACAAGAAGCACTTACTGCAGTAAAAATCAAGTCAGCGCTTTTGTTTGGGAAGTATTGGTGAACAAATCAGAGCATTAAACACAATGGCATAAGTTGTGAGAGTCCACACCCGAAACAACCCCAAAGAGAAGCACTTATGGACTGCCCAAGCATCAGCGTCTCCATTTGAGGTGATTTCAAGGAGATATTTCCAACATTTTTTTCATTACAATTATCAACAATTTATCCCTTTGAAAGTATTACACTAGTGGTCATGTAGAATATGTCTGTACGACTGCCCCAACAAGAAGCACTTACTGCTTCTGAAAATCAAGTCAATGCTCAGGTTGGGTCAATGAAACAGACGTGGACTGAGGACCGGTTATTTTCTTGATGAGGTACTCAAGAACACTACCCCAACAAAAAGCACTTACTGCAGTAAAAATCAAGTCAGCGCTTTTGTTTGGGAAGTATTGGTGAACATTTCAGGTATTAAACACAATGGGAAATGTTTTGTGAGAGTTCACACCCGAAACAACCCCAAAGAGAAGCACTTATGAACAGCCCAAGCATCAGCGTCTCTATTTGAGGTGATTTCAAGGGGATATTTCCAACAATTTTTGATTACAATTATCGACAATTTGTCCGTTTGAAAGTATTACATTAGTGGTCATGTAGATTATCTCTGTACGACTGCCCCAAAAAGAAGCACTTACTGCTTCTGAAAATCAAGTCAATGCTCAGGTTGGGTCAATGAAACAGACGTGGACTGAGGACCGGTTATTTTCTTGATGAGGTACTCAAGAACACTACCCCAACAAAAAGCACTTACTGTAGTAAAAATCAAGTCAGCGCTTTTGTTTGGGAAGTATTGGTGAACAATTCAGAGCATTAAACACAAATGCATGTGTACACCCGAAACAACCCCAAAGAGAAGCAGTTATGGACTGCCCAAGCATCAGCGTCTCTATTTGAGGTGATTTCAAAGGGATATTTCCAAAAAATGTTTATTGCAATTATCGACAATTATCCCTTTGAAAGTATTACATTAGTGGTCATGTAGATTGTGTCTGTACGACTGCCCCAACAAGAAGCACTTACTAATTGTGAACATCAAGCCAATGCTCAGGTTGGGTCAATGAAACAGACATGGACTGAGGTCAGGTTATTTTCTTGATGAGGTACTCAAGAACACTACCCCAACAAGAAGCACTTACTGCAGTAAAAATCAAGTCAGCGCTTTTGTTTGGGAAGTATTGGTGAACAAATCAAAACATTACACACAATGGCATAAGTTGTGAGAGTCCACACCCGAAACAACCCCAAAGAGAAGCACTTATGGACTGCCCAAGCATCAGCGTCTCTATTTGAGGTGATTTCAAGGGGATATTTCCAACAATTTTTAAATTACAATTATCGACAATTTGTCCTTTTGAAAGTATTACATTAGTGGTCATGTAGAATATGTCTGTACGACTGCCCCAACAAGAAGCACTTACTGTTTCTGAACATCAAGTCAATGCTCAGGTTGGGTCAATGAAACAGACGTGGACTGAGGACCGGTTATTTTCTTGATGAGGTACTCAAGAACACTACCCCAACAAAAAGCACTTACTGCAGTAAAAATCAAGTCAGCGCTTTTGTTTGGGAAGTATTGGTGAACAATTCAGAGCATTAAACACAATGGCATAAGTTGTGAGAGTCCACACCCGAAACAACCCCAAAGAGAAGCACTTATGGACTGCCCAAGCATCAGCGTCTCCATTTGAGGTGATTTCAAGGAGATATTTCCAACATTTTTTTCTTTACAATTATCAACAATTTATCCCTTTGAAAGTATTACACTAGTGGTCATGTAGATTGTGTCTGTACGACTGCCCCAACAAGAAGCACTTACCGTTGCTAAACATCAAGTCAATGCTCAGGTTGAGTCAATGAAACGGACGAGGACTGGGAGTCGTCCATTTATTTCCCATAAGCGCATGGATGAGTCCTCCCTCTTACTTCTGTCTTATGAGACGTTGAAGTGCTACCGAGTGGAAGAAATCTCCTTTTAAATATGTTTTTTTCATTTAAACTTGACTCCACCTTCTTTGTCAAGTAGTTTCAATTGGTTTGGAATGGTCTGGAATTTTCTACATCCCCCTTCTCCATTTTTGGACGACAACCATCAATTCTGTAGCTAATTCCCGGGTGTTAACGACCGATCAAAATGCGGTTGTTTTCCTATGAATAGAAACATTCCACCGAGCTGCTCTGGCCAGATTTGTATTAGCAGGATAATTTTGAAAGTATTACATTAGTGGTCATGTAGAATATACCTGTACGACTGCCCCAACAAGAAGCACTTACTGTTTCTGAACAACAAGTCAATGCACAGGTTGGGTCAATGAAACGGACGTGGACTGTGGGTTGTTATTTTCTAAACGAGGTACTCAAGAACACTACCTCAACAAAAAGCACTTACTGTAGTAAAAATCAAGTCAGCGCTTTTGTTTGGGAAGTATTGGTGAACAATTCAGAGCATTAAACACAAATGCATGTGTACACCCGAAACAACCCCAAAGAGAAGCAGTTATGGACTGCCCAAGCATCAGCGTCTCTATTTGAGGTGATTTCAAAGGGATATTTCCAAAAAATGTTTATTGCAATTATCGACAATTATCCCTTTGAAAGTATTACATTAGTGGTCATGTAGATTGTGTCTGTACGACTGCCCCAACAAGAAGCACTTACTAATTGTGAACATCAAGCCAATGCTCAGGTTGGGTCAATGAAACAGACATGGACTGAGGTCAGGTTATTTTCTTGATGAGGTACTCAAGAAAACTACCCCAACAAGAAGCACTTACTGCAGTAAAAATCAAGTCAGCGCTTTTGTTTGGGAAGTATTGGTGAACAAATCAAAACATTACACACAATGGCATAAGTTGTGAGAGTCCACACCCGAAACAACCCCAAAGAGAAGCACTTATGGACTGCCCAAGCATCAGCGTCCCTATTTGAGGTGATTTCAAACTGATATTTTCAACAATTTTTTATTGCAATTATCGACAATTTATCCCTTTGAAAGTATTACATTAGTGGTCATGTAGATTATGTCTGTACGACTGCCCCAAAAAGAAACACTTACCGCTTCTGAATATCAAGTCGATGTTCAGGTTTGGTCAATGAAACAGACGTGGACTGAGGACCGGTTATTTTCTTGATGGGGTACTCAAGAACATTACCCCAACAAAAAGCACTTACTGCAGTAAAAATCAAGTCAGCGCTTTTGTTTGGGAAGTATTGGTGAACAAATCAAAACATTAAACACAATGGCATAAGTTGTGAGAGTCCACACCCGAAACAACCCCAAAGAGAAGCACTTATAGACTGCCCAAGCATCAGCGTCACTATTTGAGGTGATTTCAAGGGGATATTTTCAACAATTTTTTATTGCAATTATCGACAATTTATCCCTTTGAAAGTATTACATTAGTGGTCATGTAGATTGTGTCTGTACGGCTGCCCCAACAAGAAGCACTTACTGTTTCTGAACATCAAATCAATGCTCAGGTTGGGTCAATGAAACAGACGTGGACTGAGGACCGGTTATTTTCTTGATGAGGTACTCAAGAACACTACCCCAACAAGAAGCACTTACTGCAGTAAAAATCAAGTCAGTGCTTTTGTTTGGGAAGTATTGGTGAACAATTCAGAGCATTAAACACAATGGCATAAGTTGTGAGAGTCCACACCCGAAACAACCCCAAAGAGAAGCACTTATGGACTGCCCAAGCATCAGCGTCTCCATTTGAGGTGATTTCAAGGAGATATTTCCAACATTTTTTTCCACTACAATTATCAACAATTTATCCATTTGAAAGTATTACACTAGTGGTCATGTAGAATATGTCTGTACGACTGCCCCAACAAGAAGCACTTACTGCTTCTGAAAATCAAGTCAATGCTCAGGTTGGGTCAATGAAACAGACGTGGACTGAGGACCGGTTATTTTCTTGATGAGGTACTCAAGAACACTACCCCAACAAAAAGCACTTACTGCAGTAAAAATCAAGTCAGCGCTTTTGTTTGGGAAGTATTGGTGAACAATTCAGAGCATTAAACACAATGGCATAAGTTGTGAGAGTCCACACCCGAAACAACCCCAAAGAGAAGCACTTATGGACTGCCCAAGCATCAGCGTCTCTATTTGAAGTTATTTCAAGGAGATATTTCCAACATTTTTTTCATTACAATTATCAACAATTTATCCCTTTGAAAGTATTACACTAGTGGTCATGTAGAATATGTCTGTACGACTGCCCCAACAAGAAGCACTTACTGCTTCTGAACATCAAGTCAATGCTCAGGTTGGGTCAATGAAACAGACGTGGACTGAGGACCGGTTATTTTCTTGATGAGGTACTCAAGAACACTACCCCAACAAAAAGCACTTACTGCAGTAAAAATCAAGTCAGCGCTTTTGTTTGGGAAGTATTGGTGAACAATTCAGAGCATTAAACACAATGGCATAAGTTGTGAGAGTCCACACCCGAAACAACCCCAAAGAGAAGCACTTATGGACTGCCCAAGCATCAGCGTCTCTATTTGAGGTTATTTCAAGGAGATATTTCCAACATTTTTTTCATTACAATTATTAACAATTTATCCCTTTGAAACTATTACACTAGTGGTCATGTAGAATATGTCTGTACGACTGCCCCAACAAGAAGCACTTACTGCTTCTGAACATCAAGTCAATGCTCAGGTTGGGTCAATGAAACAGACGTGGACTGAGGACCGGTTATTTTCTTGATGAGGTACTCAAGAACACTACCCCAACAAAAAGCACTTACTGCAGTAAAAATCAAGTCAGCGCTTTTGTTTGGGAAGTATTGGTGAACAAATCAAAACATTAAACACAATGGCATAAGTTGTGAGAGTCCACACCCGAAACAACCCCAAAGAGAAGCACTTATAGACTGCCCAAGCATCAGCGTCACTATTTGAGGTGATTTCAAGGGGATATTTTCAACAATTTTTTATTGCAATTATCGACAATTTATCCCTTTGAAAGTATTACATTAGTGGTCATGTAGATTGTGTCTGTACGGCTGCCCCAACAAGAAGCACTTACTGTTTCTGAACATCAAATCAATGCTCAGGTTGGGTCAATGAAACAGACGTGGACTGAGGACCGGTTATTTTCTTGATGAGGTACTCAAGAACACTACCCCAACAAGAAGCACTTACTGCAGTAAAAATCAAGTCAGTGCTTTTGTTTGGGAAGTATTGGTGAACAATTCAGAGCATTAAACACAATGGCATAAGTTGTGAGAGTCCACACCCGAAACAACCCCAAAGAGAAGCACTTATGGACTGCCCAAGCATCAGCGTCTCCATTTGAGGTGATTTCAAGGAGATATTTCCAACATTTTTTTCACTACAATTATCAACCATTTATCCCTTTGAAAGTATTACACTAGTGGTCATGTAGAATATGTCTGTACGACTGCCCCAACAAGAAGCACTTACTGCTTCTGAAAATCAAGTCAATGCTCAGGTTGGGTCAATGAAACAGACGTGGACTGAGGACCGGTTATTTTCTTGATGAGGTACTCAAGAACACTACCCCAACAAAAAGCACTTACTGCAGTAAAAATCAAGTCAGCGCTTTTGTTTGGGAAGTATTGGTGAACAAATCAAAACATTAAACACAATGGCATAAGTTGTGAGAGTCCACACCCGAAACAACCCCAAAGAGAAGCACTTATAGACTGCCCAAGCATCAGTGTCACTATTTGAGGTGATTCCAAGGGGATATTTTCAACAATTTTTTATTGCAATTATCGACAATTTATCCCTTTGAAAGTATTACATTAGTGGTCATGTAGATTGTGTCTGTACGGCTGCCCCAACAAGAAGCACTTACTGTTTCTGAACATCAAATCAATGCTCAGGTTGGGTCAATGAAACAGACGTGGACTGAGGACCGGTTATTTTCTTGATGAGGTACTCAAGAACACTACCCCAACAAGAAGCACTTACTGCAGTAAAAATCAAGTCAGCGCTTTTGTTTGGGAAGTATTGGTGAACAATTCAGAGCATTAAACACAATGGCATAAGTTGTGAGAGTCCACACCCGAAACAACCCCAAAGAGAAGCACTTATAGACTGCCCAAGCATCAGCGTCACTATTTGAGGTGATTTCAAGGGGATATTTTCAACAATTTTTTATTGCAATTATCGACAATTTATCCCTTTGAAAGTATTACATTAGTGGTCATGTAGATTGTGTCTGTACGGCTGCCCCAACAAGAAGCACTTACTGTTTCTGAACATCAAATCAATGCTCAGGTTGGGTCAATGAAACAGACGTGGACTGAGGACCGGTTATTTTCTTGATGAGGTACTCAAGAACACTACCCCAACAAGAAGCACTTACTGCAGTAAAAATCAAGTCAGTGCTTTTGTTTGGGAAGTATTGGTGAACAATTCAGAGCATTAAACACAATGGCATAAGTTGTGAGAGTCCACACCCGAAACAACCCCAAAGAGAAGCACTTATGGACTGCCCAAGCATCAGCGTCTCCATTTGAGGTGATTTCAAGGAGATATTTCCAACATTTTTTTCACTACAATTATCAACAATTTATCCCTTTGAAAGTATTACACTAGTGGTCATGTAGAATATGTCTGTACGACTGCCCCAACAAGAAGCACTTACTGCTTCTGAAAATCAAGTCAATGCTCAGGTTGGGTCAATGAAACAGACGTGGACTGAGGACCGGTTATTTTCTTGATGAGGTACTCAAGAACACTACCCCAACAAAAAGCACTTACTGCAGTAAAAATCAAGTCAGCGCTTTTGTTTGGGAAGTATTGGTGAACAAATCAAAACATTAAACACAATGGCATAAGTTGTGAGAGTCCACACTCGAAACAACCCCAAAGAGAAGCACTTATAGACTGCCCAAGCATCAGCGTCACTATTTGAGGTGATTTCAAGGGGATATTTTCAACAATTTTTTATTGCAATTATCGACAATTTATCCCTTTGAAAGTATTACATTAGTGGTCATGTAGATTGTGTCTGTACGGCTGCCCCAACAAGAAGCACTTACTGTTTCTGAACATCAAATCAATGCTCAGGTTGGGTCAATGAAACAGACGTGGACTGAGGACCGGTTATTTTCTTGATGAGGTACTCAAGAACACTACCCCAACAAGAAGCACTTACTGCAGTAAAAATCAAGTCAGCGCTTTTGTTTGGGAAGTATTGGTGAACAATTCAGAGCATTAAACACAATGGCATAAGTTGTGAGAGTCCACACCCGAAACAACCCCAAAGAGAAGCACTTATGGACTGCCCAAGCATCAGCGTCTCCATTTGAGGTGATTTCAAGGAGATATTTCCAACATTTTTTTCATTACAATTATCAACAATTTATCCCTTTGAAAGTATTACACTAGTGGTCATGTAGAATATGTCTGTACGACTGCCCCAACAAGAAGCACTTACTGCTTCTGAAAATCAAGTCAATGCTCAGGTTGGGTCAATGAAACAGACGTGGACTGAGGACCGGTTATTTTCTTGATGAGGTACTCAAGAACACTACCCCAACAAAAAGTACTTACTGCAGTAAAAATCAAGTCAGCGCTTTTGTTTGGGAAGTATTGGTGAACATTTCAGGCATTAAACCTAATGGGAAATGTTTTGTGAAAGTTCACACCCGAAACAACCCCAAAGAGAAGCACTTATGAACAGCCCAAGCATCAGCGTCTCTATTTGAGGTGATTTCAAGGGGATATTTTCAACAATTTTTTATTGCAATTATCGACAATTTATCCCTTTGAAAGTATTACATTAGTGGTCATGTAGATTATGTCTGTACGACTGCCCCAAAAAGAAGCACTTACCGCTTCTGAATATCAAGTCGATGTTCAGGTTTGGTCAATGAAACAGACGTGGACTGAGGACCGGTTATTTTCTTGATGAGGTACTCAAGAACACTACCCCAACAAAAAGCACTTACTGCAGTAAAAATCAAGTCAGCGCTTTTGTTTGGGAAGTATTGGTGAACAATTCAGAGCATTAAACACAATGGCATAAGTTGTGAGAGTCCACACCCGAAACAACCCCAAAGAGAAGCACTTATGAACAGCCCAAGCATCAGCGTCTCTATTTGAGGTGATTTCAAGGGGATATTTTCAACAATTTTTTATTGCAATTATCGACAATTTATCCCTTTGAAAGTATTACATTAGTGGTCATGTAGATTGTGTCTGTACGACTGCCCCAACAAGAAGCACTTACTGTTTCTGAACATCAAGTCAATGCTCAGGTTGGGTCAATGAAACAGACATGGACTGAGGACCGGTTATTTTCTTGATGAGGTACTCAAGAACACTACCCCAACAAAAAGCACTTACTGCAGTAAAAATCAAGTCAGCGCTTTTGTTTGGGAAAGTATTGGTGAACATTTCAGGCATCAAACACAATGGGAAATGTTTTGTGAGAGTTCACACCCGAAACAACCCCAAAGAGAAGCACTTATGAACAGCCCAAGCATCAGCGTCTCTATTTGAGGTGATTTCAAGGGGATATTTCCAACAATTTTTAAATTACAATTATCGACAATTTGTCCTTTTGAAAGTATTACATTAGTGGTCATGTAGAATATGTGTGTACGACTGCCCCAACAAGAAGCACTTACTGTTTCTGAACATCAAGTCAATGCTCAGGTTGGGTCAATGAAACAGACATGGACTGAGGACCGGTTATTTTCTTGATGAGGTACTCAAGAACACTACCCCAACAAAAAGCACTTACTGCAGTAAAAATCAAGTCAGCGCTTTTGTTTGGGAAGTATTGGTGAACAATTCAGAGCATTAAACACAATGGCATAAGTTGTGAGAGTCCACACCCGAAACAACCCCAAAGAGAAGCACTTATGGACTGCCCAAGCATCAGCGTCTCCATTTGAGGTGATTTCAAGGAGATATTTCCAACATTTTTTTCATTACAATTATCAACAATTTATCCCTTTGAAAGTATTACACTAGTGGTCATGTAGAATATGTCTGTACGACTGCCCCAACAAGAAGCACTTACTGCTTCTGAAAATCAAGTCAATGCTCAGGTTAGGTCAATGAAACAGACGTGGACTGAGGACCGGTTATTTTCTTGATGATGTACTCAAGAACACTACCCCAACAAAAAGCACTTACTGCAGTAAAAATCAAGTCAGCGCTTTTGTTTGGGAAGTATTGGTGAACATTTCAGGCATTAAACACAATGGGAAATGTTTTGTGAGAGTTCACACCCGAAACAACCCCAAAGAGAAGCACTTATGAACAGCCCAAGCATCAGCGTCTCTATTTGAGGTGATTTCAAGGGGATATTTTCAACAATTTTTTATTGCAATTATCGACAATTTATCCCTTTGAAAGTATTACATTAGTGGTCATGTAGATTGTGTCTGTACGACTGCCCCAACAAGAAGCACTTACCGTTGCTAAACATCAAGTCAATGCTCAGGTTGAGTCAATGAAACGGACGAGGACTGGGAGTCGTCCATTTATTTCCCATAAGCGCATGGATGAGTCCTCCCTCTTACTTCTGTCTTGTGAGACGTTGAAGTGCTACCGAGTGGAAGAAATCTCCTTTTAAATATGTTTTTTTCATTTAAACTTGACTCCACCTTCTTTGTCAAGTAGTTTCAATTGGTTTGGAATGGTCTGGAATTTTCTTCATCCCCCTTCTCCATTTTTGGACGACAACCATCATTTCTGTAGCTAATTCCCGGGTGTTAACGACCGATCAAAATGCGGTTGTTTTCCTATGAATAGAAACATTCCACCGAGCTGCTCTGGCCAGATTTGTATTAGCAGTATAATTTTGAAAGTATTACATTAGTGGTCATGTAGAATATGTCTGTACGACTGCCCCAACAAGAAGCACTTACTGTTTCTGAACAACAAGTCAATGCACAGGTTGGGTCAATGAAACGGACGTGGACTGTGGGTTGTTATTTTCTTGACGAGGTACTCAAGAACACTACCCCAACAAAAAGCACTTACTATAGTAAAAATCAAGTCAGCGCTTTTGTTTGGGAAGTATTGGTGAACAATTCAGAGCATTAAACACAAATGCATGTGTACACCCGAAACAACCCCAAAGAGAAGCAGTTATGGACTGCCCAAGCATCAGTGTCTCTGTTTGAGGTGATTTCAAACTGATATTTTCAACAATTTTTTATTGCAATTATCGACAATTTATCCCTTTGAAAGTATTACATTAGTGGTCATGTAGATTATGTCTGTACGACTGCCCCAAAAAGAAGCACTTACCGCTTCTGAATATCAAGTCGATGTTCAGGTTTGGTCAATGAAACAGACGTGGACTGAGGACCGGTTATTTTCTTGATGGGGTACTCAAGAACACTACCCCAACAAGAAGCACTTACTGCAGTAAAAATCAAGTCAGCGCTTTTGTTTGGGAAGTATTGGTGAACAAATCAGAGCATTAAACACAATGGCATAAGTTGTGAGAGTCCACACCCGAAACAACCCCAAAGAGAAGCACTTATGGACTGCCCAAGCATCAGCGTCTCTATTTGAGGTGATTTCAAGGGGATATTTCCAACAATTTTTGATTACAATTATCGACAATTTGTCCTTTTGAAAGTATTACATTAGTGGTCATGTAGAATATGTCTGTACGACTGCCCCAACAAGAAGCACTTACTGTTTCTGAACATCAAGTCAATGCTCAGGTTGGGTCAATGAAACAGACGTGGACTGAGGACCGGTTATTTTCTTGATGAGGTACTCAAGAACACTACCCCAACAAAAAGCACTTGCTGCAGTAAAAATCAAGTCAGCGCTATTGTTTGGGAAGTATTGGTGAACAATTCAGAGCATTAAACACAATGGCATAAGTTGTGAGAGTCCACACCCGAAACAACCCCAAAGAGAAGCACTTATGGACTGCCCAAGCATCAGCGTCTCTATTTGAAGTTATTTCAAGGAGATATTTCCAACATTTTTTTCATTACAATTATCAACAATTTATCCCTTTGAAAGTATTACACTAGTGGTCATGTAGAATATGTGTGTACGACTGCCCCAACAAGAAGCACTTACTGTTTCTGAACATCAAGTCAATGCTCAGGTTGGGTCAATGAAACAGACATGGACTGAGGACCGGTTATTTTCTTGATGAGGTACTCAAGAACACTACCCCAACAAAAAGCACTTACTGCAGTAAAAATCAAGTCAGCGCTTTTGTTTGGGAAGTATTGGTGAACAATTCAGAGCATTAAACACAATGGCATAAGTTGTGAGAGTCCACACCCGAAACAACCCCAAAGAGAAGCACTTATGGACTGCCCAAGCATCAGCGTCTCCATTTGAGGTGATTTCAAGGAGATATTTCCAACATTTTTTTCATTACAATTATCAACAATTTATCCCTTTGAAAGTATTACACTAGTGGTCATGTAGAATATGTCTGTACGACTGCCCCAACAAGAAGCACTTACTGCTTCTGAAAATCAAGTCAATGCTCAGGTTAGGTCAATGAAACAGACGTGGACTGAGGACCGGTTATTTTCTTGATGATGTACTCAAGAACACTACCCCAACAAAAAGCACTTACTGCAGTAAAAATCAAGTCAGCGCTTTTGTTTGGGAAGTATTGGTGAACATTTCAGGCATTAAACACAATGGGAAATGTTTTGTGAGAGTTCACACCCGAAACAACCCCAAAGAGAAGCACTTATGAACAGCCCAAGCATCAGCGTCTCTATTTGAGGTGATTTCAAGGGGATATTTTCAACAATTTTTTATTGCAATTATCGACAATTTATCCCTTTGAAAGTATTACATTAGTGGTCATGTAGATTGTGTCTGTACGACTGCCCCAACAAGAAGCACTTACCGTTGCTAAACATCAAGTCAATGCTCAGGTTGAGTCAATGAAACGGACGAGGACTGGGAGTCGTCCATTTATTTCCCATAAGCGCATGGATGAGTCCTCCCTCTTACTTCTGTCTTGTGAGACGTTGAAGTGCTACCGAGTGGAAGAAATCTCCTTTTAAATATGTTTTTTTCATTTAAACTTGACTCCACCTTCTTTGTCAAGTAGTTTCAATTGGTTTGGAATGGTCTGGAATTTTCTTCATCCCCCTTCTCCATTTTTGGACGACAACCATCAATTCTGTAGCTAATTCCCGGGTGTTAACGACCGATCAAAATGCGGTTGTTTTCCTATGAATAGAAACATTCCACCGAGCTGCTCTGGCCAGATTTGTATTAGCAGTATAATTTTGAAAGTATTACATTAGTGGTCATGTAGAATATGCCTGTACGACTGCCCCAACAAGAAGCACTTACTGTTTCTGAACAACAAGTCAATGCACAGGTTGGGTCAATGAAACGGACGTGGACTGTGGGTTGTTATTTTCTTGACGAGGTACTCAAGAACACTACCCCAACAAAAAGCACTTACTATAGTAAAAATCAAGTCAGCGCTTTTGTTTGGGAAGTATTGGTGAACAATTCAGAGCATTAAACACAAATGCATGTGTACACCCGAAACAACCCCAAAGAGAAGCAGTTATGGACTGCCCAAGCATCAGTGTCTCTGTTTGAGGTGATTTCAAACTGATATTTTCAACAATTTTTTATTGCAATTATCGACAATTTATCCCTTTGAAAGTATTACATTAGTGGTCATGTAGATTATGTCTGTACGACTGCCCCAAAAAGAAGCACTTACCGCTTCTGAATATCAAGTCGATGTTCAGGTTTGGTCAATGAAACAGACGTGGACTGAGGACCGGTTATTTTCTTGATGGGGTACTCAAGAACACTACCCCAACAAGAAGCACTTACTGCAGTAAAAATCAAGTCAGCGCTTTTGTTTGGGAAGTATTGGTGAACAAATCAGAGCATTAAACACAATGGCATAAGTTGTGAGAGTCCACACCCGAAACAACCCCAAAGAGAAGCACTTATGGACTGCCCAAGCATCAGCGTCTCTATTTGAGGTGATTTCAAGGGGATATTTCCAACAATTTTTGATTACAATTATCGACAATTTGTCCTTTTGAAAGTATTACATTAGTGGTCATGTAGAATATGTCTGTACGACTGCCCCAACAAGAAGCACTTACTGTTTCTGAACATCAAGTCAATGCTCAGGTTGGGTCAATGAAACAGACGTGGACTGAGGACCGGTTATTTTCTTGATGAGGTACTCAAGAACACTACCCCAACAAAAAGCACTTGCTGCAGTAAAAATCAAGTCAGCGCTATTGTTTGGGAAGTATTGGTGAACAATTCAGAGCATTAAACACAATGGCATAAGTTGTGAGAGTCCACACCCGAAACAACCCCAAAGAGAAGCACTTATGGACTGCCCAAGCATCAGCGTCTCTATTTGAAGTTATTTCAAGGAGATATTTCCAACATTTTTTTCATTACAATTATCAACAATTTATCCCTTTGAAAGTATTACACTAGTGGTCATGTAGAATATGTGTGTACGACTGCCCCAACAAGAAGCACTTACTGTTTCTGAACATCAAGTCAATGCTCAGGTTGGGTCAATGAAACAGACATGGACTGAGGACCGGTTATTTTCTTGATGAGGTACTCAAGAACACTACCCCAACAAAAAGCACTTACTGCAGTAAAAATCAAGTCAGCGCTTTTGTTTGGGAAGTATTGGTGAACAATTCAGAGCATTAAACACAATGGCATAAGTTGTGAGAGTCCACACCCGAAACAACCCCAAAGAGAAGCACTTATGGACTGCCCAAGCATCAGCGTCTCCATTTGAGGTGATTTCAAGGAGATATTTCCAACATTTTTTTCATTACAATTATCAACAATTTATCCCTTTGAAAGTATTACACTAGTGGTCATGTAGAATATGTCTGTACGACTGCCCCAACAAGAAGCACTTACTGCTTCTGAAAATCAAGTCAATGCTCAGGTTAGGTCAATGAAACAGACGTGGACTGAGGACCGGTTATTTTCTTGATGATGTACTCAAGAACACTACCCCAACAAAAAGCACTTACTGCAGTAAAAATCAAGTCAGCGCTTTTGTTTGGGAAGTATTGGTGAACATTTCAGGCATTAAACACAATGGGAAATGTTTTGTGAGAGTTCACACCCGAAACAACCCCAAAGAGAAGCACTTATGAACAGCCCAAGCATCAGCGTCTCTATTTGAGGTGATTTCAAGGGGATATTTTCAACAATTTTTTATTGCAATTATCGACAATTTATCCCTTTGAAAGTATTACATTAGTGGTCATGTAGATTGTGTCTGTACGACTGCCCCAACAAGAAGCACTTACCGTTGCTAAACATCAAGTCAATGCTCAGGTTGAGTCAATGAAACGGACGAGGACTGGGAGTCGTCCATTTATTTCCCATAAGCGCATGGATGAGTCCTCCCTCTTACTTCTGTCTTGTGAGACGTTGAAGTGCTACCGAGTGGAAGAAATCTCCTTTTAAATATGTTTTTTTCATTTAAACTTGACTCCACCTTCTTTGTCAAGTAGTTTCAATTGGTTTGGAATGGTCTGGAATTTTCTTCATCCCCCTTCTCCATTTTTGGACGACAACCATCAATTCTGTAGCTAATTCCCGGGTGTTAACGACCGATCAAAATGCGGTTGTTTTCCTATGAATAGAAACATTCCACCGAGCTGCTCTGGCCAGATTTGTATTAGCAGTATAATTTTGAAAGTATTACATTAGTGGTCATGTAGAATATGCCTGTACGACTGCCCCAACAAGAAGCACTTACTGTTTCTGAACAACAAGTCAATGCACAGGTTGGGTCAATGAAACGGACGTGGACTGTGGGTTGTTATTTTCTTGACGAGGTACTCAAGAACACTACCCCAACAAAAAGCACTTACTATAGTAAAAATCAAGTCAGCGCTTTTGTTTGGGAAGTATTGGTGAACAATTCAGAGCATTAAACACAAATGCATGTGTACACCCGAAACAACCCCAAAGAGAAGCAGTTATGGACTGCCCAAGCATCAGTGTCTCTGTTTGAGGTGATTTCAAACTGATATTTTCAACAATTTTTTATTGCAATTATCGACAATTTATCCCTTTGAAAGTATTACATTAGTGGTCATGTAGATTATGTCTGTACGACTGCCCCAAAAAGAAGCACTTACCGCTTCTGAATATCAAGTCGATGTTCAGGTTTGGTCAATGAAACAGACGTGGACTGAGGACCGGTTATTTTCTTGATGGGGTACTCAAGAACACTACCCCAACAAGAAGCACTTACTGCAGTAAAAATCAAGTCAGCGCTTTTGTTTGGGAAGTATTGGTGAACAAATCAGAGCATTAAACACAATGGCATAAGTTGTGAGAGTCCACACCCGAAACAACCCCAAAGAGAAGCACTTATGGACTGCCCAAGCATCAGCGTCTCTATTTGAGGTGATTTCAAGGGGATATTTCCAACAATTTTTGATTACAATTATCGACAATTTGTCCTTTTGAAAGTATTACATTAGTGGTCATGTAGAATATGTCTGTACGACTGCCCCAACAAGAAGCACTTACTGTTTCTGAACATCAAGTCAATGCTCAGGTTGGGTCAATGAAACAGACGTGGACTGAGGACCGGTTATTTTCTTGATGAGGTACTCAAGAACACTACCCCAACAAAAAGCACTTGCTGCAGTAAAAATCAAGTCAGCGCTATTGTTTGGGAAGTATTGGTGAACAATTCAGAGCATTAAACACAATGGCATAAGTTGTGAGAGTCCACACCCGAAACAACCCCAAAGAGAAGCACTTATGGACTGCCCAAGCATCAGCGTCTCTATTTGAAGTTATTTCAAGGAGATATTTCCAACATTTTTTTCATTACAATTATCAACAATTTATCCCTTTGAAAGTATTACACTAGTGGTCATGTAGAATATGTGTGTACGACTGCCCCAACAAGAAGCACTTACTGCTTCTGAACATCAAGTCAATGCTCAGGTTGGGTCAATGAAACAGACGTGGACTGAGGACCGGTTATTTTCTTGATGAGGTACTCAAGAACACTACCCCAACAAGAAGCACTTACTGCAGTAAAAATCAAGTCAGTGCTTTTGTTTGGGAAGTATTGGTGAACAATTCAGAGCATTAAACACAATGGCATAAGTTGTGAGAGTCCACACCCGAAACAACCCCAAAGAGAAGCACTTATGGACTGCCCAAGCATCAGCGTCTCCATTTGAGGTGATTTCAAGGAGATATTTCCAACATTTTTTTCCACTACAATTATCAACAATTTATCCATTTGAAAGTATTACACTAGTGGTCATGTAGAATATGTCTGTACGACTGCCCCAACAAGAAGCACTTACTGCTTCTGAAAATCAAGTCAATGCTCAGGTTGGGTCAATGAAACAGACGTGGACTGAGGACCGGTTATTTTCTTGATGAGGTACTCAAGAACACTACCCCAACAAAAAGCACTTACTGCAGTAAAAATCAAGTCAGCGCTTTTGTTTGGGAAGTATTGGTGAACAATTCAGAGCATTAAACACAATGGCATAAGTTGTGAGAGTCCACACCCGAAACAACCCCAAAGAGAAGCACTTATGGACTGCCCAAGCATCAGCGTCTCTATTTGAAGTTATTTCAAGGAGATATTTCCAACATTTTTTTCATTACAATTATCAACAATTTATCCCTTTGAAAGTATTACACTAGTGGTCATGTAGAATATGTCTGTACGACTGCCCCAACAAGAAGCACTTACTGCTTCTGAACATCAAGTCAATGCTCAGGTTGGGTCAATGAAACAGACGTGGACTGAGGACCGGTTATTTTCTTGATGAGGTACTCAAGAACACTACCCCAACAAAAAGCACTTACTGCAGTAAAAATCAAGTCAGCGCTTTTGTTTGGGAAGTATTGGTGAACAATTCAGAGCATTAAACACAATGGCATAAGTTGTGAGAGTCCACACCCGAAACAACCCCAAAGAGAAGCACTTATGGACTGCCCAAGCATCAGCGTCTCTATTTGAGGTTATTTCAAGGAGATATTTCCAACATTTTTTTCATTACAATTATTAACAATTTATCCCTTTGAAACTATTACACTAGTGGTCATGTAGAATATGTCTGTACGACTGCCCCAACAAGAAGCACTTACTGCTTCTGAACATCAAGTCAATGCTCAGGTTGGGTCAATGAAACAGACGTGGACTGAGGACCGGTTATTTTCTTGATGAGGTACTCAAGAACACTACCCCAACAAAAAGCACTTACTGCAGTAAAAATCAAGTCAGCGCTTTTGTTTGGGAAGTATTGGTGAACAAATCAAAACATTAAACACAATGGCATAAGTTGTGAGAGTCCACACCCGAAACAACCCCAAAGAGAAGCACTTATAGACTGCCCAAGCATCAGCGTCACTATTTGAGGTGATTTCAAGGGGATATTTTCAACAATTTTTTATTGCAATTATCGACAATTTATCCCTTTGAAAGTATTACATTAGTGGTCATGTAGATTGTGTCTGTACGGCTGCCCCAACAAGAAGCACTTACTGTTTCTGAACATCAAATCAATGCTCAGGTTGGGTCAATGAAACAGACGTGGACTGAGGACCGGTTATTTTCTTGATGAGGTACTCAAGAACACTACCCCAACAAGAAGCACTTACTGCAGTAAAAATCAAGTCAGTGCTTTTGTTTGGGAAGTATTGGTGAACAATTCAGAGCATTAAACACAATGGCATAAGTTGTGAGAGTCCACACCCGAAACAACCCCAAAGAGAAGCACTTATGGACTGCCCAAGCATCAGCGTCTCCATTTGAGGTGATTTCAAGGAGATATTTCCAACATTTTTTTCACTACAATTATCAACCATTTATCCCTTTGAAAGTATTACACTAGTGGTCATGTAGAATATGTCTGTACGACTGCCCCAACAAGAAGCACTTACTGCTTCTGAAAATCAAGTCAATGCTCAGGTTGGGTCAATGAAACAGACGTGGACTGAGGACCGGTTATTTTCTTGATGAGGTACTCAAGAACACTACCCCAACAAAAAGCACTTACTGCAGTAAAAATCAAGTCAGCGCTTTTGTTTGGGAAGTATTGGTGAACAAATCAAAACATTAAACACAATGGCATAAGTTGTGAGAGTCCACACCCGAAACAACCCCAAAGAGAAGCACTTATAGACTGCCCAAGCATCAGTGTCACTATTTGAGGTGATTCCAAGGGGATATTTTCAACAATTTTTTATTGCAATTATCGACAATTTATCCCTTTGAAAGTATTACATTAGTGGTCATGTAGATTGTGTCTGTACGGCTGCCCCAACAAGAAGCACTTACTGTTTCTGAACATCAAATCAATGCTCAGGTTGGGTCAATGAAACAGACGTGGACTGAGGACCGGTTATTTTCTTGATGAGGTACTCAAGAACACTACCCCAACAAGAAGCACTTACTGCAGTAAAAATCAAGTCAGCGCTTTTGTTTGGGAAGTATTGGTGAACAATTCAGAGCATTAAACACAATGGCATAAGTTGTGAGAGTCCACACCCGAAACAACCCCAAAGAGAAGCACTTATAGACTGCCCAAGCATCAGCGTCACTATTTGAGGTGATTTCAAGGGGATATTTTCAACAATTTTTTATTGCAATTATCGACAATTTATCCCTTTGAAAGTATTACATTAGTGGTCATGTAGATTGTGTCTGTACGGCTGCCCCAACAAGAAGCACTTACTGTTTCTGAACATCAAATCAATGCTCAGGTTGGGTCAATGAAACAGACGTGGACTGAGGACCGGTTATTTTCTTGATGAGGTACTCAAGAACACTACCCCAACAAGAAGCACTTACTGCAGTAAAAATCAAGTCAGTGCTTTTGTTTGGGAAGTATTGGTGAACAATTCAGAGCATTAAACACAATGGCATAAGTTGTGAGAGTCCACACCCGAAACAACCCCAAAGAGAAGCACTTATGGACTGCCCAAGCATCAGCGTCTCCATTTGAGGTGATTTCAAGGAGATATTTCCAACATTTTTTTCACTACAATTATCAACAATTTATGCCTTTGAAAGTATTACACTAGTGGTCATGTAGAATATGTCTGTACGACTGCCCCAACAAGAAGCACTTACTGCTTCTGAAAATCAAGTCAATGCTCAGGTTGGGTCAATGAAACAGACGTGGACTGAGGACCGGTTATTTTCTTGATGAGGTACTCAAGAACACTACCCCAACAAAAAGCACTTACTGCAGTAAAAATCAAGTCAGCGCTTTTGTTTGGGAAGTATTGGTGAACAAATCAAAACATTAAACACAATGGCATAAGTTGTGAGAGTCCACACTCGAAACAACCCCAAAGAGAAGCACTTATAGACTGCCCAAGCATCAGCGTCACTATTTGAGGTGATTTCAAGGGGATATTTTCAACAATTTTTTATTGCAATTATCGACAATTTATCCCTTTGAAAGTATTACATTAGTGGTCATGTAGATTGTGTCTGTACGACTGCCCCAACAAGAAGCACTTACTGCTTCTGAAAATCAAGTCAATGCTCAGGTTGGGTCAATGAAACAGACGTGGACTGAGGACCGGTTATTTTCTTGATGAGGTACTCAAGAACACTACCCCAACAAAAAGCACTTACTGCAGTAAAAATCAAGTCAGCGCTTTTGTTTGGGAAGTATTGGTGAACAATTTAGAGCATTAAACACAATGGCATAAGTTGTGAGAGTCCACACCCGAAACAACCCCAAAGAGAAGCACTTTTGGACTGCCGAAGCATCAGCGTCTCCATTTGAGGTGATTTCAAGGAGATATTTCCAACATTTTTTTCATTACAATTATCAACAATTTATCCCTTTGAAAGTATTACACTAGTGGTCATGTAGAATATGTCTGTACGACTGCCCCAACAAGAAGCACTTACCGTTGCTAAACATCAAGTCAATGCTCAGGTTGAGTCAATGAAACGGACGAGGACTGGGAGTCGTCTATTTATTTCCCATAAGCGCATGGATGAGTCCTCCCTCTTACTTCTGTCTTGTGAGACGTTGAAGTGCTACCGAGTGGAAGAAATCTCCTTTTAAATATGTTTTTTTCATTTAAACTTGACTCCACCTTCTTTGTCAAGTAGTTTCAATTGGTTTGGAATGGTCTGGAATTTTCTACATCCCCCTTCTCCATTTTTGGACGACAACCATCAATTCTGTAGCTAATTCCCGGGTGTTAACGACCGATCAAAATGCGATTGTTTTCCTATGAATAGAAACATTCCACCGAGCTGCTCTGGCCAGATTTGTATTAGCAGTATAATTTTGAAAGTATTACATTAGTGGTCATGTAGAATATGCCTGTATGACTGCCCCAACAAGAAGCACTTACTGTTTCTGAACATCAAGTCAATGCTCAGGTTGGGTCAATGAAACAGACGTGGACTGAGGACCGGTTATTTTCTTGATGAGGTACTCAAGAACACTACCCCAACAAAAAGCACTTACTGCAGTAAAAATCAAGTCAGCGCTTTTGTTTGGGAAGTATTGGTGAACATTTCAGGCATTAAACACAATGGGAAATGTTTTGTGAGAGTTCACACCCGAAACAACCCCAAAGAGAAGCACTTATGAACAGCCCAAGCATCAGCGTCTCTATTTGAGGTGATTTCAAGGGGATATTTTCAACAATTTTTTATTGCAATTATCGACAATTTATCCCTTTGAAAGTATTACATTAGTGGTCATGTAGATTGTGTCTGTACGACTGCCCCAAAAAGAAGCACTTACCGCTTCTGAATATCAAGTTGATGTTCAGGTTTGGTCAATGAAACAGACGTGGACTGAGGACCGGTTATTTTCTTGATGGGGTACTCAAGAACGCTACCCCAACAAGAAGCACTTACTGCAGTAAAAATCAAGTCAGCGCTTTTGTTTGGGAAGTATTGGTGAACAAATCAGAGCATTAAACACAATGGCATAAGTTGTGAGAGTCCACACCCGAAACAACCCCAAAGAGAAGCACTTATGGACTGCCCAAGCATCAGCGTCTCTATTTGAGGTGATTTCAAGGGGATATTTCCAACAATTTTTAAATTACAATTATCGACAATTTGTCCTTTTGAAAGTATTACATTAGTGGTCATGTAGAATATGTGTGTACGACTGCCCCAACAAGAAGCACTTACTGTTTCTGAACATCAAGTCAATGCTCAGGCTGGGTCAATGAAACAGACGTGGACTGAAGACCGGTTATTTTCTTGATGAGGTACTCAAGAACACTACCCCAACAAAAAGCACTTACTGCAGTAAAAATCAAGTCAGCGCTTTTGTTGGGGAAGTACTGGTGAACATTTCAGGCATTAAACACAATGGGAAATGTTTTGTGAGAGTTCACACCCGAAACAACCCCAAAGAGAAGCACTTATGAACAGCCCAAGCATCAGCGTCTCTATTTGAGGTGATTTCAAGGGGATATTTTCAACAATTTTTTATTGCAATTATCGACAATTTATCCCTTTGAAAGTATTACATTAGTGGTCATGTAAAATATGTCTGTACGACTGCCCCAAAGAGAAGCACTTACTGCTTCTGAAAAATCAAATCAATGCTCAGGTTGGGTCAATGAAACAGACGTGGACTGAGGACCGGTAATTTTCTTGATGAGGTACTCAAGAACACTACCCCAACAAGAAGCACTTACTGCAGTAAAAATCAAGTCAGCGCTTTTGTTTGGGAAGTATTGGTGAACAAATCAGAGCATTAAACACAATGGCATAAGTTGTGAGAGTCCACACCCGAAACAACCCCAAAGAGAAGCACTTATGGACTGCCCAAGCATCAGCGTCTCCATTTGAGGTGATTTCAAGGAGATATTTCCAACATTTTTTTCATTACAATTATCAACAATTTATCCCTTTGAAAGTATTACACTAGTGGTCATGTAGAATATGTCTGTACGACTGCCCCAACAAGAAGCACTTACTGCTTCTGAAAATCAAGTCAATGCTCAGGTTAGGTCAATGAAACAGACGTGGACTGAGGACCGGTTATTTTCTTGATGAGGTACTCAAGAACACTACCCCAACAAAAAGCACTTACTGCAGTAAAAATCAAGTCAGCGCTTTTGTTTGGGAAGTATTGGTGAACATTTCAGGCATTAAACACAATGGGAAATGTTTTGTGAGAGTTCACACCCGAAACAACCCCAAAGAGAAGCACTTATAAAACGCCCAAGCATCAGCGTCTCTATTTGAGGTGATTTCAAGGCGATTTTTTCAACAATTTTTTATTGCAACTATCGACAATTTATCCCTTTGAAAGTATTACATTAGTGGTCATGTAGATTGTGTCTGTACGACTGCCCCAACAAGAAGCACTTACCGTTGCTAAACATCAAGTCAATGCTCAGGTTGAGTCAATGAAACGGACGAGGACTGGGAGTCGTCCATTTATTTCCCATAACAGATGGATGAGTCCTCCCTCTTACTTCTGTCTTGTGAGACGTTGAAGTGCTACCGAGTGGAAGAAATCTCCTTTTAAATATGTTTTTTTCATTTAAACTTGACTCCACCTTCTTTGTCAAGTAGTTTCAATTGGTTTGGAATGGTCTGGAATTTTCTACATCCCCCTTCTCCATTTTTGGACGACAACCATCAATTCTGTAGCTAATTCCCGGGTGTTAACGACCGATCAAAATGCGGTTGTTTTCCTATGAATAGAAACATTCCACCGAGCTGCTCTGGCCAGATTTGTATTAGCAGTATAATTTTGAAAGTATTACATTAGTGGTCATGTAGAATATACCTGTACGACTGCCCCAACAAGAAGCACTTACTGTTTCTGAACAACAAGTCAATGCACAGGTTGGGTCAATGAAACGGACGTGGACTGTGGGTTGTTATTTTCTAAACGAGGTACTCAAGAACACTACCTCAACAAAAAGCACTTACTGTAGTAAAAATCAAGTCAGCGCTTTTGTTTGGGAAGTATTGGTGAACAATTCAGAGCATTAAACACAAATGCATGTGTACACCCGAAACAACCCCAAAGAGAAGCAGTTATGGACTGCCCAAGCATCAGCGTCTCTATTTGAGGTGATTTCAAAGGGATATTTCCAAAAAATGTTTATTGCAATTATCGACAATTATCCCTTTGAAAGTATTACATTAGTGGTCATGTAGATTGTGTCTGTACGACTGCCCCAACAAGAAGCACTTACTGTTTCTGAACATCAAGTCAATGCTCAGGTTGGGTCAATGAAACAGATGTGGACTGAGGACCGGTTATTTTCTTGATGAGGTACTCAAGAACATTACCCCAACAAAAAGCACTTACTTCAGTAAAAATCAAGTCAGCGCTTTTGTTTGGGAAGTATTGGTGAACAATTCAGAGCATTAAACACAATGGCATAAGTTGCGAGTCCACACCCGAAACAACCCTAAAGAGAAGCACTTATGGACTGCCCAAGCATCAGCGTCTCTATTTGAGGTGATTTCAAGGAGATATTTCCAACATTTTTTTCATTACAATTATCAACAATTTATCCCTTTGAAAGTATTACACTAGTGGTCATGTAGAATATGTCTGTACGACTGCCCCAACAAGAAGCACTTACTGCTTCTGAACATCAAGTCAATGCTCTGGCTGGGTCAATGAAAAAGACGTGGACTGAGGACCGGTTATTTTCTTGATGAGGTACTCAAGAACACTACCCCAACAAGAAGCACTTACTGCAGTAAAAATCAAGTCAGCGCTTTTGTTTGGGAAGTATTGGTGAACAAATCAGAGCATTAAGCACAATGGCATAAGTTGTGAGAGTCCACACCCGAAACAACCCCAAAGAGAAGCACTTATGGACGGCCCAAGCATCAGCGTCTCTATTTGAGGTGATTTCAAGGGGATATTTCCAACAATTTTTTATTGCAATTATCGACAATTTATCCCTTTGAAAGTATTACATTAGTGGTCATGTAGATTATGTCTGTACGACTGCCCCAAAAAGAAGCACTTTCCGCTTCTGAATATCAAGTCGATGTTCAGGTTTGGTCAATGAAACAGACGTGGACTGAGGACCGGTTATTTTCTTGATGAGGTACTCAAGAACACTACCCCAACAAGAAGCACTTACTGCAGTAAAAATCAAGTCAGCGCTTTTGTTTGGGAAAGTATTGGTGAACATTTCAGGCATTAAAAACAATGGGAAATGTTTTGTGAGAGTTCACACCCGAAACAACCCCAAAGAGAAGCACTTATGAACAGCCCAAGCATCAGCGTCTCTATTTGAGGTGATTTCAAGGGGATATTTTCAACAATATTTTATTGCAATTATCGACAATTTATCCCTTTGAAAGTATTACATTAGTGGTCATGTAGATTGTGTCTGTACGACTGCCCCAAAAAGAAGCACTTACCGCTTCTGAATATGAAGTCGATGTTCAGGTTTGGTCAATGAAACAGACGTGGACTGAGGACCGGTTATTTTCTTGATGGGGTACTCAAGAACACTACCCCAACAA
Organism: Nerophis lumbriciformis; assembly: GCF_033978685.3. NCBI lineage: Eukaryota > Metazoa > Chordata > Actinopteri > Syngnathiformes > Syngnathidae > Nerophis > Nerophis lumbriciformis. The sequence continues at coordinate 29,387,676 of NC_084558.2, read as the reverse complement.
GAAGCACTTACTGCAGTAAAAATCAAGTCAGCGCTTTTGTTTGGGAAGTATTGGTGAACAAATCAGAGCATTAAACACAATGGCATAAGTTGTGAGAGTCCACACCCGAAACAACCCCAAAGAGAAGCACTTATGGACTGCCCAAGCATCAGCGTCTCCATTTGAGGTGATTTCAAGGAGATATTTCCAACATTTTTTTCATTACAATTATCAACAATTTATCCCTTTGAAAGTATTACACTAGTGGTCATGTAGAATATGTCTGTACGACTGCCCCAACAAGAAGCACTTACTGCTTCTGAAAATCAAGTCAATGCTCAGGTTGGGTCAATGAAACAGACGTGGACTGAGGACCGGTTATTTTCTTGATGAGGTACTCAAGAACACTACCCCAACAAAAAGCACTTACTGCAGTAAAAATCAAGTCAGCGCTTTTGTTTGGGAAGTATTGGTGAACATTTCAGGTATTAAACACAATGGGAAATGTTTTGTGAGAGTTCACACCCGAAACAACCCCAAAGAGAAGCACTTATGAACAGCCCAAGCATCAGCGTCTCTATTTGAGGTGATTTCAAGGGGATATTTTCAACAATTTTTTATTGCAATTATCGACAATTTATCCCTTTGAAAGTATTACATTAGTGGTCATGTAGAATATGTCTGTACGACTTCCCCAAAGAGAAGCACTTACTGCTTCTGAAAAATCAAGTCAATGCTCAGGTTGGGTCAATGAAACAGACGTGGACTGAGGACCGGTTATTTTCTTGATGAGGTACTCAAGAACACTACCCCAACAAGAAGCACTTACTGCAGTAAAAATCAAGTCAGCGCTTTTGTTTGGGAAGTATTGGTGAACAAATCAGAGCATTAAACACAATGGCATAAGTTGTGAGAGTCCACACCCGAAACAACCCCAAAGAGAAGCACTTATGGACTGCCCAAGCATCAGCGTCTCTATTTGAGGTGATTTCAAGGGGATATTTCCAACAATTTTTAAATTACAATTATCGACAATTTGTCCTTTTGAAAGTATTACATTAGTGGTCATGTAGAATATGTGTGTACGACTGCCCCAACAAGAAGCACTTACTGTTTCTGAACATCAAGTCAATGCTCAGGTTGGGTCAATGAAACAGACGTGGACTGAGGACCGGTTATTTTTTTGATGAGGTACTCAAGAACACTACCCCAACAAGAAGCACTTACTGCAGTAAAAATCAAGTCAGCGCTTTTGTTTGGGAAGTATTGGTGAACAAATCAGAGCATTAAACACAATGGCATAAGTTGTGAGAGTCCACACCCGAAACAACCCCAAAGAGAAGCACTTATGGACTGCCCAAGCATCAGCGTCTCTATTTGAGGTGATTTCAAGGCGATTTTTTCAACAATTTTTTATTGCAACTATCGACAATTTATCCCTTTGAAAGTATTACATTAATGGTCATGTAGATTGTGTCTGTACGACTGCCCCAACAAGAAGCACTTACCGTTGCTAAACATCAAGTCAATGCTCAGGTTGAGTCAATGAAACGGACGAGGACTGGGAGTCGTCCATTTATTTCCCATAAGCGCATGGATGAGTCCTCCCTCTTACTTCTGTCTTGTGAGACGTTGAAGTGCTACCGAGTGGAAGAAATCTCCTTTTAAATATGTTTTTTTCATTTAAACTTGACTCCACCTTCTTTGTCAAGTAGTTTCAATTGGTTTGGAATGGTCTGGAATTTTCTACATCCCCCTTCTCCATTTTTGGACGACAACCATCAATTCTGTAGCTAATTCCCGGGTGTTAACGACCGATCAAAATGCGGTTGTTTTCCTATGAATAGAAACATTCCACCGAGCTGCTCTGGCCAGATTTGTATTAGCAGTATAATTTTGAAAGTATTACATTAGTGGTCATGTAGAATATACCTGTACGACTGCCCCAACAAGAAGCACTTACTGTTTCTGAACAACAAGTCAATGCACAGGTTGGGTCAATGAAACGGACGTGGACTGTGGGTTGTTATTTTCTAAACGAGGTACTCAAGTACACTACCTCAACAAAAAGCACTTACTGTAGTAAAAATCAAGTCAGCGCTTTTGTTTGGGAAGTATTGGTGAACAATTCAGAGCATTAAACACAAATGCATGTGTACACCCGAAACAACCCCAAAGAGAAGCAGTTATGGACTGCCCAAGCATCAGCGTCTCTATTTGAGGTGATTTCAAAGGGATATTTCCAAAAAATGTTTATTGCAATTATCGACAATTATCCCTTGGAAAGTATTACATTAGTGGTCATGTAGATTGTGTCTGTACGACTGCCCCAACAAGAAGCACTTACTAATTTTGAACATCAAGCCAATGCTCAGGTTGGGTCAATGAAACAGACATGGACTGAGGTCAGGTTATTTTCTTGATGAGGTACTCAAGAACACTACCCCAACAAGAAGCACTTACTGCAGTAAAAATCAAGTCAGCGCTTTTGTTTGGGAAGTATTGGTGAACAAATCAGAGCATTAAACACAATGGCATAAGTTGTGAGAGTCCACACCCGAAACAACCCCAAAGAGAAGCACTTATGGACTGCCCAAGCATCAGCGTCCCTATTTGAGGTGATTTCAAACTGATATTTTCAACAATTTTTTATTGCAATTATCGACAATTTATCCCTTTGAAAGTATTACATTAGTGGTCATGTAGATTATGTCTGTACGACTGCCCCAAAAAGAAACACTTACCGCTTCTGAATATCAAGTCGATGTTCAGGTTTGGTCAATGAAACAGACGTGGACTGAGGACCGGTTATTTTCTTGATGGGGTACTCAAGAACACTACCCCAACAAGAAGCACTTACTGCAGTAAAAATCAAGTCAGCGCTTTTGTTTGGGAAGTATTGGTGAACAAATCAGAGCATTAAACACAATGGCATAAGTTGTGAGAGTCCACACCCGAAACAACCCCAAAGAGAAGCACTTATGGACTGCCCAAGCATCAGCGTCTCCATTTGAGGTGATTTCAAGGAGATATTTCCAACATTTTTTTCATTACAATTATCAACAATTTATCCCTTTGAAAGTATTACACTAGTGGTCATGTAGAATATGTCTGTACGACTGCCCCAACAAGAAGCACTTACTGCTTCTGAAAATCAAGTCAATGCTCAGGTTGGGTCAATGAAACAGACGTGAACTGAGGACCGGTTATTTTCTTGATGAGGTACTCAAGAACACTACCCCAACAAAAAGCACTTACTGCAGTAAAAATCAAGTCAGCGCTTTTGTTTGGGAAGTATTGGTGAACATTTCAGGCATTAAACACAATGGGAAATGTTTTGTGAGAGTTCACACCCGAAACAACCCCAAAGAGAAGCACTTATAAAACGCCCAAGCATCAGCGTCTCTATTTGAGGTGATTTCAAGGCGATTTTTTCAACAATTTTTTATTGCAACTATCGACAATTTATCCCTTTGAAAGTATTACATTAGTGGTCATGTAGATTGTGTCTGTACGACTGCCCCAACAAGAAGCACTTACCGTTGCTAAACATCAAGTCAATGCTCAGGTTGAGTCAATGAAACGGACGAGGACTGGGAGTCGTCCATTTATTTCCCATAAGCGCATGGATGAGTCCTCCCTCTTACTTCTGTCTTGTGAGACGTTGAAGTGCTACCGAGTGGAAGAAATCTCCTTTTAAATATGTTTTTTTCATTTAAACTTGACTCCACCTTCTTTGTCAAGTAGTTTCAATTGGTTTGGAATGGTCTGGAATTTTCTACATCCCCCTTCTCCATTTTTGGACGACAACCATCAATTCTGTAGCTAATTCCCGGGTGTTAACGACCGATCAAAATGCGGTTGTTTTCCTATGAATAGAAACATTCCACCGAGCTGCTCTGGCCAGATTTGTATTAGCAGTATAATTTTGAAAGTATTACATTAGTGGTCATGTAGAATATACCTGTACGACTGCCCCAACAAGAAGCACTTACTGTTTCTGAACAACAAGTCAATGCACAGGTTGGGTCAATGAAACGGACGTGGACTGTGGGTTGTTATTTTCTAAACGAGGTACTCAAGTACACTACCTCAACAAAAAGCACTTACTGTAGTAAAAATCAAGTCAGCGCTTTTGTTTGGGAAGTATTGGTGAACAATTCAGAGCATTAAACACAAATGCATGTGTACACCCGAAACAACCCCAAAGAGAAGCAGTTATGGACTGCCCAAGCATCAGCGTCTCTATTTGAGGTGATTTCAAAGGGATATTTCCAAAAAATGTTTATTGCAATTATCGACAATTATCCCTTGGAAAGTATTACATTAGTGGTCATGTAGATTGTGTCTGTACGACTGCCCCAACAAGAAGCACTTACTAATTTTGAACATCAAGCCAATGCTCAGGTTGGGTCAATGAAACAGACATGGACTGAGGTCAGGTTATTTTCTTGATGAGGTACTCAAGAACACTACCCCAACAAGAAGCACTTACTGCAGTAAAAATCAAGTCAGCGCTTTTGTTTGGGAAGTATTGGTGAACAAATCAAAACATTACACACAATGGCATAAGTTGTGAGAGTCCACACCCGAAACAACCCCAAAGAGAAGCACTTATGGACTGCCCAAGCATCAGCGTCCCTATTTGAGGTGATTTCAAACTGATATTTTCAACAATTTTTTATTGCAATTATCGACAATTTATCCCTTTGAAAGTATTACATTAGTGGTCATGTAGATTATGTCTGTACGACTGCCCCAAAAAGAAACACTTACCGCTTCTGAATATCAAGTCGATGTTCAGGTTTGGTCAATGAAACAGACGTGGACTGAGGACCGGTTATTTTCTTGATGGGGTACTCAAGAACACTACCCCAACAAGAAGCACTTACTGCAGTAAAAATCAAGGCAGCGCTTTTGTTTGGGAAGTATTGGTGAACAAATCAGAGCATTAAGCACAATGGCATAAGTTGTGAGAGTCCACACCCGAAACAACCCCAAAGAGAAGCACTTATGGACTTCCCAAGCATCAGCGTCTCTATTTGAGGTGATTTCAAGGGGATATTTCCAACAATTTTTTATTACAATTATCGACAATTTGTCCTTTTGAAAGTATTACATTAGTGGTCATGTAGAATATGTCTGTACGACTGCCCCAACAAGAAGCACTTACTGCTTCTGAAAATCAAGTCAATGCTCAGGTTGGGTCAATGAAACAGACGTGGACTGAGGACCGGTTATTTTCTTGATGAGGTACTCAAGAACATTACCCCAACAAAAAGCACTTACTGCAGTAAAAATCAAGTCAGCGCTTTTGTTTGGGAAAGTATTGGTGAACATTTCAGGCATTAAACACAATGGGAAATGTTTTGTGAGAGTCCACACCCGAAACAACCCCAAAGAGAAGCACTTATGGACTGCCCAAGCATCAGTGTCTCTATTTGAGGTGATTTCAAAGGGATATTTTCAACAATTTTTTATTGCAATTATCGACAATTTATCCCGTTGAAAGTATTACATTAGTGGTCATGTGGATTGTGTCTGTACAACTGCCCCAACAAGAAGCACTTACTAATTTTGAACATCAAGTCAATGCTCAGGTTGGGTCAATGAAACAGACGTGGACTGAGGACAGGTTATTTTCTTGATGAGGTACTCAAGAACACTACCCCAACAAGAAGCACTTACTGCAGTAAAAATCAAGTGAGAGCTTTTGTTTGGGAAGCATTGGTGAACTATTCAGAGCATTAAACACAATGGCATAAGTTGTGAGAGTCCACACCCGAAACAACCCCAAAGAGAAGCACTTATGGACTGCCCAAGCATCAGCGTCTCTATTTGAGGTGATTTCAAACTGATATTTCCAACAATTTTTTAATGCAATTATCGACAATTTATCGCTTTGAAAGTATTACATTAGTGGTCATGTAGATTATGTCTGTACAACTGCCCCAAAAAGAAGCACTTACTGATTCTGAATATCAAGTCGATATTCAGGTTTGGTCAATGAAACAGACGTGGACTGAGGACCGGTTATTTTCTTGATGGGGTACTCAAGAACACTACCCCAACAAGAAGCACTTACTGCAGTAAAAATCAAGTCAGCGCATTTGTTTGGGAAGTATTGGTGAACAAATCAGAGCATTAAACACAATGGCATAAGTTGTGAGAGTCCACACCCGAAACAACCCCAAAGAGAAGCACTTATGGACTTCCCAAGCATCAGCGTCTCTATTAGAGGTGATTTCAAGGGGATATTTCCAACAATTTTTGATTACAATTATCGACAATTTGTCCTTTTGAAAGTATTACATTAGTGGTCATGTAGAATATGTCTGTACGACTGCCCCAACAAGAAGCACTTACTGCTTCTGAAAATCAAGTCAATGCTCAGGTTGGGTCAATGAAACAGACGTGGACTGAGGACCGGTTATTTTCTTGATGAGGTACTCAAGAACACTACCCCAACAAGAAGCACTTACTGCAGTAAAAATCAAGTCAGCACTTTTGTTTGGGAAGTATTGGTGAACAAATCAGAGCATTAAACACAATGGCATAAGTTGTGAGAGTCCACACCCGAAACAACCCCAAAGAGAAGCACTTTTGGACTGCCCAAGCATCAGCGTCTCTATTTGAGGTGATTTCAAAGGGATATTTTCAACAATTTTTTATTGCAATTATCGACAATTTATCCCTTTGAAAGTATTGCACTAGTGGTCATGTAGAATATGTCTGTACGACTGCCCCAACAAGAAGCACTTACCGCTTCTGAATATCAAGTCGATGTTCAGGTTTGGTCAATGAAACAGACGTGGACTGAGGACCGGTTATTTTCTTGATGAGGTACTCAAGAACACTACCCCAACAAGAAGCACTTACTGCAGTAAAAATCAAGTCAGCACTTTTGTTTGGGAAGTATTGGTGAACAAATCAGAGCATTAAACACAATGGCATAAGTTGTGAGAGTCCACACCCGAAACAACCCCAAAGAGAAGCACTTTTGGACTGCCCAAGCATCAGCGTCTCTATTTGAGGTGATTTCAAACTGATATTTCCAACAATTTTTTAATACAATTATCGACAATTTATTTCTTTGAAAGTATTACATTAGTGGTCATGTAGATTATGTCTGTACAACTGCCCCAAAAAGAAGCACTTACTGATTCTGAATATCAAGTCGATATTCAGGTTTGGTCAATGAAACAGACGTGGACTGAGGACCAGTTATTTTCTTGATGGGGTACTCAAGAACACTACCCCAACAAGAAGCACTTACTGCAGTAAAAATCAAGTCAGCGCATTTGTTTGGGAAGTATTGGTGAACAATTCAGAGCATTAAACACAATGGCATAAGTTGTGAGAGTCCACACCCGAAACAACCCTTAAGAGAAGCACTTATGGACTGCCCAAGCATCAGCGTCTCCATTTGAGGTGATTTCAAGGAGATATTTCCAACATTTTTTTCACTACAATTATCAACAATTTATCCCTTTGAAAGTATTACACTAGTGGTCATGTAGAATATGTCTGTACGACTACCCCAACAAGAAGCACTTACTGCTTCTGAAAATCAAGTCAATGCTCAGGTTGGGTCAATGAAACAGACGTGGACTGAGGACCGGTTATTTTCTTGATGAGGTACTCAAGAACACTACCCCAACAAAAAGCACTTACTGCAGTAAAAATCAAGTCAGCGCTTTTGTTTGGGAAGTATTGGTGAACAAATCAAAACATTAAACACAATGGCATAAGTTGTGAGAGTCCACACCCGAAACAACGCCAAAGAGAAGCACTTATAGACTGCCCAAGCATCAGCGTCACTATTTGAGGTGATTTCAAGGGGATATTTTCAACAATTTTTTATTGCAATTATCGACAATTTATCCCTTTGAAAGTATTACATTAGTGGTCATGTAGATTATGTCTGTACGACTGCCCCAACAAGAAGCACTTACTGTTTCTGAACATCAAGTCAATGCTCAGGTTGGGTCAATGAAACAGACGTGGACTGAGGACCGGTTATTTTCTTGATGAGGTACTCAAGAACACTACCCCAACAAAAAGCACTTACTGCAGTAAAAATCAAGTCAGCGCTTTTGTTTGGGAAGTATTGGGGAACAATTCAGAGCATTAAACACAATGGCATAAGTTGTGAGAGTCCACACCCGAAACAACCCCAAAGAGAAGCACTTATGGACTGCCCAAGCATCAGCGTCTCTATTTGAAGTTATTTCAAGGAGATATTTCCAAAAATTTTTCATTACAATTATCAACAATTTATCCCTTTGAAAGTATTACACTAGTGGTCATGTAGAATATGTCTGTACGACTGCCCCAACAAGAAGCACTTACTGCTTCTGAACATCAAGTCAATGCTCAGGTTGGGTCAATGAAACAGACGTGGACTGAGGACCGGTTATTTTCTTGATGAGGTACTCAAGAACACTACCCCAACAAAAAGCACTTACTGCAGTAAAAATCAAGTCAGCGCTTTTGTTTGGGAAGTATTGGTGAACAATTCAGAGCATTAAACACAATGGCATAAGTTGTGAGAGTCCACACCCGAAACAACCCCAAAGAGAAGCACTTATGGACTGCCCAAGCATCAGCGTCTCTATTTGAGGTTATTTCAAGGAGATATTTCCAACATTTTTTTCATTACAATTATTAACAATTTATCCCTTTGAAAGTATTACACTAGTGGTCATGTAGAATATGTCTGTACGACTGCCCCAACAAGAAGCACTTACTGCTTCTGAACATCAAGTCAATGCTCAGGTTGGGTCAATGAAACAGACGTGGACTGAGGACCGGTTATTTTCTTGATGAGGTACTCAAGAACACTACCCCAACAAAAAGCACTTACTGCAGTAAAAATCAAGTCAGCGCTTTTGTTTGGGAAGTATTGGTGAACAATTCAGAGCATTAAACACAATGGCATAAGTTGTGAGAGTCCACACCCGAAACAACCCCAAAGAGAAGCACTTATGAACAGCCCAAGCATCAGCGTCTCTATTTGAGGTGATTTCAAGGGGATATTTTCAACAATTTTTTATTGCAATTATCGACAATTCATCCCTTTGAAAGTATTACATTAGTGGTCATGTAGATTGTGTCTGTACGACTGCCCCAAAAAGAAGCACTTACCGCTTCTGAATATGAAGTCGATGTTCAGGTTTGGTCAATGAAAAGGACGTGGACTGAGGACCGGTTATTTTCTTGATGGGGTACTCAAGAACACTACCCCAACAAGAAGCACTTACTGCAGTAAAAATCAAGTCAGCGCTTTTGTTTGGGAAGTATTGGTGAACAAATCAGAGCATTAAACACAATGGCATAAGTTGTGAGAGTCCACACCCGAAACAACCCCAAAGAGAAGCACTTATGGACTGCCCAAGCATCAGCGTCTCCATTTGAGGTGATTTCAAGGAGATATTTCCAACATTTTTTTCATTACAATTATCGACAATTTATCCCTTTGAAAGTATTACATTAGTGGTCATGTAGATTATGTCTGTACGACTGCCCCAACAAGAAGCACTTACTGTTTCTGAACATCAAGTCAATGCTCAGGTTGGGTCAATGAAACAGACGTGGACTGAGGACCGGTTATTTTCTTGATGAGGTACTCAAGAACACTACCCCAACAAAAAGCACTTACTGCAGTAAAAATCAAGTCAGCGATTTTGTTTGGGAAGTATTGGTGAACAATTCAGAGCATTAAACACAATGGGAAATGTTTTGTGAGAGTTCACACCCGAAACAACCCCAAAGAGAAGCACTTATGAACAGCCCAAGCATCAGCGTCTCTATTTGATGTGATTTCAAGGGGATATTTTCAACAATTTTTTATTGCAATTATCGACAATTTATCCCTTTGAAAGTATTACATTAGTGGTCATGTAGATTATGTCTGTACGACTGCCCCAAAAAGAAGCACTTACCGCTTCTGAATATCAAGTCGATGTTCAGGTTTGGTCAATGAAACAGACGTGGACTGAGGACCGGTTATTTTCTTGATGAGGTACTCAAGAACACTACCCCAACAAAAAGCACTTACTGCAGTAAAAATCAAGTCAGCGCTTTTGTTTGGGAAGTATTGGTGAACAATTCAGAGCATTAAACACAATGGCATAAGTTGTGAGAGTCCACACCCGAAACAACCCCAAAGAGAAGCACTTATGAACAGCCCAAGCATCAGCGTCTCTATTTGAGGTGATTTCAAGGGGATATTTTCAACAATTTTTTATTGCAATTATCGACAATTTATCCCTTTGAAAGTATTACATTAGTGGTCATGTAGATTGTGTCTGTACGACTGCCCCAAAAAGAAGCACTTACCGCTTCTGAATATGAAGTCGATGTTCAGGTTTGGTCAATGAAACAGACGTGGACTGAGGACCGGTTATTTTCTTGATGGGGTACTCAAGAACACTACCCCAACAAGAAGCACTTACTGCAGTAAAAATCAAGTCAGCGCTTTTGTTTGGGAAGTATTGGTGAACAAATCAGAGCATTAAACACAATGGCATAAGTTGTGAGAGTCCACACCCGAAACAACCCCAAAGAGAAGCACTTATGGACTGCCCAAGCATCAGCGTCTCCATTTGAGGTGATTTCAAGGAGATATTTCCAACATTTTTTTCATTACAATTATCAACAATTTATCCCTTTGAAAGTATTACACTAGTGGTCATGTAGAATATGTCTGTACGACTGCCCCAACAAGAAGCACTTACTGCTTCTGAAAATCAAGTCAATGCTCAGGTTGGGTCAATGAAACAGACGTGGACTGAGGACCGGTTATTTTCTTGATGAGGTACTCAAGAACACTACCCCAACAAAAAGCACTTACTGCAGTAAAAATCAAGTCAGCGCTTTTGTTTGGGAAGTATTGGTGAACATTTCAGGTATTAAACACAATGGGAAATGTTTTGTGAGAGTTCACACCCGAAACAACCCCAAAGAGAAGCACTTATGAACAGCCCAAGCATCAGCGTCTCTATTTGAGGTGATTTCAAGGGGATATTTCCAACAATTTTTGATTACAATTATCGACAATTTGTCCGTTTGAAAGTATTACATTAGTGGTCATGTAGATTATCTCTGTACGACTGCCCCAAAAAGAAGCACTTACTGCTTCTGAAAATCAAGTCAATGCTCAGGTTGGGTCAATGAAACAGACGTGGACTGAGGACCGGTTATTTTCTTGATGAGGTACTCAAGAACACTACCCCAACAAAAAGCACTTACTGTAGTAAAAATCAAGTCAGCGCTTTTGTTTGGGAAGTATTGGTGAACAATTCAGAGCATTAAACACAAATGCATGTGTACACCCGAAACAACCCCAAAGAGAAGCAGTTATGGACTGCCCAAGCATCAGCGTCTCTATTTGAGGTGATTTCAAAGGGATATTTCCAAAAAATGTTTATTGCAATTATCGACAATTATCCCTTTGAAAGTATTACATTAGTGGTCATGTAGATTGTGTCTGTACGACTGCCCCAACAAGAAGCACTTACTAATTGTGAACATCAAGCCAATGCTCAGGTTGGGTCAATGAAACAGACATGGACTGAGGTCAGGTTATTTTCTTGATGAGGTACTCAAGAACACTACCCCAACAAGAAGCACTTACTGCAGTAAAAATCAAGTCAGCGCTTTTGTTTGGGAAGTATTGGTGAACAAATCAAAACATTACACACAATGGCATAAGTTGTGAGAGTCCACACCCGAAACAACCCCAAAGAGAAGCACTTATGGACTGCCCAAGCATCAGCGTCTCTATTTGAGGTGATTTCAAGGGGATATTTCCAACAATTTTTAAATTACAATTATCGACAATTTGTCCTTTTGAAAGTATTACATTAGTGGTCATGTAGAATATGTCTGTACGACTGCCCCAACAAGAAGCACTTACTGTTTCTGAACATCAAGTCAATGCTCAGGTTGGGTCAATGAAACAGACGTGGACTGAGGACCGGTTATTTTCTTGATGAGGTACTCAAGAACACTACCCCAACAAAAAGCACTTACTGCAGTAAAAATCAAGTCAGCGCTTTTGTTTGGGAAGTATTGGTGAACAATTCAGAGCATTAAACACAATGGCATAAGTTGTGAGAGTCCACACCCGAAACAACCCCAAAGAGAAGCACTTATGGACTGCCCAAGCATCAGCGTCTCCATTTGAGGTGATTTCAAGGAGATATTTCCAACATTTTTTTCTTTACAATTATCAACAATTTATCCCTTTGAAAGTATTACACTAGTGGTCATGTAGATTGTGTCTGTACGACTGCCCCAACAAGAAGCACTTACCGTTGCTAAACATCAAGTCAATGCTCAGGTTGAGTCAATGAAACGGACGAGGACTGGGAGTCGTCCATTTATTTCCCATAAGCGCATGGATGAGTCCTCCCTCTTACTTCTGTCTTATGAGACGTTGAAGTGCTACCGAGTGGAAGAAATCTCCTTTTAAATATGTTTTTTTCATTTAAACTTGACTCCACCTTCTTTGTCAAGTAGTTTCAATTGGTTTGGAATGGTCTGGAATTTTCTACATCCCCCTTCTCCATTTTTGGACGACAACCATCAATTCTGTAGCTAATTCCCGGGTGTTAACGACCGATCAAAATGCGGTTGTTTTCCTATGAATAGAAACATTCCACCGAGCTGCTCTGGCCAGATTTGTATTAGCAGGATAATTTTGAAAGTATTACATTAGTGGTCATGTAGAATATACCTGTACGACTGCCCCAACAAGAAGCACTTACTGCAGTAAAAATCAAGTCAGCGCTTTTGTTTGGGAAGTATTGGTGAACAAATCAGAGCATTAAACACAATGGCATAAGTTGTGAGAGTCCACACCCGAAACAACCCCAAAGAGAAGCACTTATGGACTGCCCAAGCATCAGCGTCTCTATTTGAGGTGATTTCAAGGGGATATTTCCAACAATTTTTAAATTACAATTATCGACAATTTGTCCTTTTGAAAGTATTACATTAGTGGTCATGTAGAATATGTGTGTACGACTGCCCCAACAAGAAGCACTTACTGTTTCTGAACATCAAGTCAATGCTCAGGCTGGGTCAATGAAACAGACGTGGACTGAAGACCGGTTATTTTCTTGATGAGGTACTCAAGAACACTACCCCAACAAAAAGCACTTACTGCAGTAAAAATCAAGTCAGCGCTTTTGTTGGGGAAGTACTGGTGAACATTTCAGGCATTAAACACAATGGGAAATGTTTTGTGAGAGTTCACACCCGAAACAACCCCAAAGAGAAGCACTTATGAACAGCCCAAGCATCAGCGTCTCTATTTGAGGTGATTTCAAGGGGATATTTTCAACAATTTTTTATTGCAATTATCGACAATTTATCCCTTTGAAAGTATTACATTAGTGGTCATGTAAAATATGTCTGTACGACTGCCCCAAAGAGAAGCACTTACTGCTTCTGAAAAATCAAATCAATGCTCAGGTTGGGTCAATGAAACAGACGTGGACTGAGGACCGGTAATTTTCTTGATGAGGTACTCAAGAACACTACCCCAACAAGAAGCACTTACTGCAGTAAAAATCAAGTCAGCGCTTTTGTTTGGGAAGTATTGGTGAACAAATCAGAGCATTAAACACAATGGCATAAGTTGTGAGAGTCCACACCCGAAACAACCCCAAAGAGAAGCACTTATGGACTGCCCAAGCATCAGCGTCTCCATTTGAGGTGATTTCAAGGAGATATTTCCAACATTTTTTTCATTACAATTATCAACAATTTATCCCTTTGAAAGTATTACACTAGTGGTCATGTAGAATATGTCTGTACGACTGCCCCAACAAGAAGCACTTACTGCTTCTGAAAATCAAGTCAATGCTCAGGTTAGGTCAATGAAACAGACGTGGACTGAGGACCGGTTATTTTCTTGATGAGGTACTCAAGAACACTACCCCAACAAAAAGCACTTACTGCAGTAAAAATCAAGTCAGCGCTTTTGTTTGGGAAGTATTGGTGAACATTTCAGGCATTAAACACAATGGGAAATGTTTTGTGAGAGTTCACACCCGAAACAACCCCAAAGAGAAGCACTTATAAAACGCCCAAGCATCAGCGTCTCTATTTGAGGTGATTTCAAGGCGATTTTTTCAACAATTTTTTATTGCAACTATCGACAATTTATCCCTTTGAAAGTATTACATTAGTGGTCATGTAGATTGTGTCTGTACGACTGCCCCAACAAGAAGCACTTACCGTTGCTAAACATCAAGTCAATGCTCAGGTTGAGTCAATGAAACGGACGAGGACTGGGAGTCGTCCATTTATTTCCCATAACAGATGGATGAGTCCTCCCTCTTACTTCTGTCTTGTGAGACGTTGAAGTGCTACCGAGTGGAAGAAATCTCCTTTTAAATATGTTTTTTTCATTTAAACTTGACTCCACCTTCTTTGTCAAGTAGTTTCAATTGGTTTGGAATGGTCTGGAATTTTCTACATCCCCCTTCTCCATTTTTGGACGACAACCATCAATTCTGTAGCTAATTCCCGGGTGTTAACGACCGATCAAAATGCGGTTGTTTTCCTATGAATAGAAACATTCCACCGAGCTGCTCTGGCCAGATTTGTATTAGCAGTATAATTTTGAAAGTATTACATTAGTGGTCATGTAGAATATACCTGTACGACTGCCCCAACAAGAAGCACTTACTGTTTCTGAACAACAAGTCAATGCACAGGTTGGGTCAATGAAACGGACGTGGACTGTGGGTTGTTATTTTCTAAACGAGGTACTCAAGAACACTACCTCAACAAAAAGCACTTACTGTAGTAAAAATCAAGTCAGCGCTTTTGTTTGGGAAGTATTGGTGAACAATTCAGAGCATTAAACACAAATGCATGTGTACACCCGAAACAACCCCAAAGAGAAGCAGTTATGGACTGCCCAAGCATCAGCGTCTCTATTTGAGGTGATTTCAAAGGGATATTTCCAAAAAATGTTTATTGCAATTATCGACAATTATCCCTTTGAAAGTATTACATTAGTGGTCATGTAGATTGTGTCTGTACGACTGCCCCAACAAGAAGCACTTACTGTTTCTGAACATCAAGTCAATGCTCAGGTTGGGTCAATGAAACAGATGTGGACTGAGGACCGGTTATTTTCTTGATGAGGTACTCAAGAACATTACCCCAACAAAAAGCACTTACTTCAGTAAAAATCAAGTCAGCGCTTTTGTTTGGGAAGTATTGGTGAACAATTCAGAGCATTAAACACAATGGCATAAGTTGCGAGTCCACACCCGAAACAACCCTAAAGAGAAGCACTTATGGACTGCCCAAGCATCAGCGTCTCTATTTGAGGTGATTTCAAGGAGATATTTCCAACATTTTTTTCATTACAATTATCAACAATTTATCCCTTTGAAAGTATTACACTAGTGGTCATGTAGAATATGTCTGTACGACTGCCCCAACAAGAAGCACTTACTGCTTCTGAACATCAAGTCAATGCTCTGGCTGGGTCAATGAAAAAGACGTGGACTGAGGACCGGTTATTTTCTTGATGAGGTACTCAAGAACACTACCCCAACAAGAAGCACTTACTGCAGTAAAAATCAAGTCAGCGCTTTTGTTTGGGAAGTATTGGTGAACAAATCAGAGCATTAAGCACAATGGCATAAGTTGTGAGAGTCCACACCCGAAACAACCCCAAAGAGAAGCACTTATGGACGGCCCAAGCATCAGCGTCTCTATTTGAGGTGATTTCAAGGGGATATTTCCAACAATTTTTTATTGCAATTATCGACAATTTATCCCTTTGAAAGTATTACATTAGTGGTCATGTAGATTATGTCTGTACGACTGCCCCAAAAAGAAGCACTTTCCGCTTCTGAATATCAAGTCGATGTTCAGGTTTGGTCAATGAAACAGACGTGGACTGAGGACCGGTTATTTTCTTGATGAGGTACTCAAGAACACTACCCCAACAAGAAGCACTTACTGCAGTAAAAATCAAGTCAGCGCTTTTGTTTGGGAAAGTATTGGTGAACATTTCAGGCATTAAAAACAATGGGAAATGTTTTGTGAGAGTTCACACCCGAAACAACCCCAAAGAGAAGCACTTATGAACAGCCCAAGCATCAGCGTCTCTATTTGAGGTGATTTCAAGGGGATATTTTCAACAATATTTTATTGCAATTATCGACAATTTATCCCTTTGAAAGTATTACATTAGTGGTCATGTAGATTGTGTCTGTACGACTGCCCCAAAAAGAAGCACTTACCGCTTCTGAATATGAAGTCGATGTTCAGGTTTGGTCAATGAAACAGACGTGGACTGAGGACCGGTTATTTTCTTGATGGGGTACTCAAGAACACTACCCCAACAAGAAGCACTTACTGCAGTAAAAATCAAGTCAGCGCTTTTGTTTGGGAAGTATTGGTGAACAAATCAGAGCATTAAACACAATGGCATAAGTTGTGAGAGTCCACACCCGAAACAACCCCAAAGAGAAGCACTTATGGACTGCCCAAGCATCAGCGTCTCCATTTGAGGTGATTTCAAGGAGATATTTCCAACATTTTTTTCATTACAATTATCAACAATTTATCCCTTTGAAAGTATTACACTAGTGGTCATGTAGAATATGTCTGTACGACTGCCCCAACAAGAAGCACTTACTGCTTCTGAAAATCAAGTCAATGCTCAGGTTGGGTCAATGAAACAGACGTGGACTGAGGACCGGTTATTTTCTTGATGAGGTACTCAAGAACACTACCCCAACAAAAAGCACTTACTGCAGTAAAAATCAAGTCAGCGCTTTTGTTTGGGAAGTATTGGTGAACATTTCAGGTATTAAACACAATGGGAAATGTTTTGTGAGAGTTCACACCCGAAACAACCCCAAAGAGAAGCACTTATGAACAGCCCAAGCATCAGCGTCTCTATTTGAGGTGATTTCAAGGGGATATTTTCAACAATTTTTTATTGCAATTATCGACAATTTATCCCTTTGAAAGTATTACATTAGTGGTCATGTAGAATATGTCTGTACGACTTCCCCAAAGAGAAGCACTTACTGCTTCTGAAAAATCAAGTCAATGCTCAGGTTGGGTCAATGAAACAGACGTGGACTGAGGACCGGTTATTTTCTTGATGAGGTACTCAAGAACACTACCCCAACAAGAAGCACTTACTGCAGTAAAAATCAAGTCAGCGCTTTTGTTTGGGAAGTATTGGTGAACAAATCAGAGCATTAAACACAATGGCATAAGTTGTGAGAGTCCACACCCGAAACAACCCCAAAGAGAAGCACTTATGGACTGCCCAAGCATCAGCGTCTCTATTTGAGGTGATTTCAAGGGGATATTTCCAACAATTTTTAAATTACAATTATCGACAATTTGTCCTTTTGAAAGTATTACATTAGTGGTCATGTAGAATATGTGTGTACGACTGCCCCAACAAGAAGCACTTACTGTTTCTGAACATCAAGTCAATGCTCAGGTTGGGTCAATGAAACAGACGTGGACTGAGGACCGGTTATTTTTTTGATGAGGTACTCAAGAACACTACCCCAACAAGAAGCACTTACTGCAGTAAAAATCAAGTCAGCGCTTTTGTTTGGGAAGTATTGGTGAACAAATCAGAGCATTAAACACAATGGCATAAGTTGTGAGAGTCCACACCCGAAACAACCCCAAAGAGAAGCACTTATGGACTGCCCAAGCATCAGCGTCTCTATTTGAGGTGATTTCAAGGCGATTTTTTCAACAATTTTTTATTGCAACTATCGACAATTTATCCCTTTGAAAGTATTACATTAATGGTCATGTAGATTGTGTCTGTACGACTGCCCCAACAAGAAGCACTTACCGTTGCTAAACATCAAGTCAATGCTCAGGTTGAGTCAATGAAACGGACGAGGACTGGGAGTCGTCCATTTATTTCCCATAAGCGCATGGATGAGTCCTCCCTCTTACTTCTGTCTTGTGAGACGTTGAAGTGCTACCGAGTGGAAGAAATCTCCTTTTAAATATGTTTTTTTCATTTAAACTTGACTCCACCTTCTTTGTCAAGTAGTTTCAATTGGTTTGGAATGGTCTGGAATTTTCTACATCCCCCTTCTCCATTTTTGGACGACAACCATCAATTCTGTAGCTAATTCCCGGGTGTTAACGACCGATCAAAATGCGGTTGTTTTCCTATGAATAGAAACATTCCACCGAGCTGCTCTGGCCAGATTTGTATTAGCAGTATAATTTTGAAAGTATTACATTAGTGGTCATGTAGAATATACCTGTACGACTGCCCCAACAAGAAGCACTTACTGTTTCTGAACAACAAGTCAATGCACAGGTTGGGTCAATGAAACGGACGTGGACTGTGGGTTGTTATTTTCTAAACGAGGTACTCAAGTACACTACCTCAACAAAAAGCACTTACTGTAGTAAAAATCAAGTCAGCGCTTTTGTTTGGGAAGTATTGGTGAACAATTCAGAGCATTAAACACAAATGCATGTGTACACCCGAAACAACCCCAAAGAGAAGCAGTTATGGACTGCCCAAGCATCAGCGTCTCTATTTGAGGTGATTTCAAAGGGATATTTCCAAAAAATGTTTATTGCAATTATCGACAATTATCCCTTGGAAAGTATTACATTAGTGGTCATGTAGATTGTGTCTGTACGACTGCCCCAACAAGAAGCACTTACTAATTTTGAACATCAAGCCAATGCTCAGGTTGGGTCAATGAAACAGACATGGACTGAGGTCAGGTTATTTTCTTGATGAGGTACTCAAGAACACTACCCCAACAAGAAGCACTTACTGCAGTAAAAATCAAGTCAGCGCTTTTGTTTGGGAAGTATTGGTGAACAAATCAGAGCATTAAACACAATGGCATAAGTTGTGAGAGTCCACACCCGAAACAACCCCAAAGAGAAGCACTTATGGACTGCCCAAGCATCAGCGTCCCTATTTGAGGTGATTTCAAACTGATATTTTCAACAATTTTTTATTGCAATTATCGACAATTTATCCCTTTGAAAGTATTACATTAGTGGTCATGTAGATTATGTCTGTACGACTGCCCCAAAAAGAAACACTTACCGCTTCTGAATATCAAGTCGATGTTCAGGTTTGGTCAATGAAACAGACGTGGACTGAGGACCGGTTATTTTCTTGATGGGGTACTCAAGAACACTACCCCAACAAGAAGCACTTACTGCAGTAAAAATCAAGTCAGCGCTTTTGTTTGGGAAGTATTGGTGAACAAATCAGAGCATTAAACACAATGGCATAAGTTGTGAGAGTCCACACCCGAAACAACCCCAAAGAGAAGCACTTATGGACTGCCCAAGCATCAGCGTCTCCATTTGAGGTGATTTCAAGGAGATATTTCCAACATTTTTTTCATTACAATTATCAACAATTTATCCCTTTGAAAGTATTACACTAGTGGTCATGTAGAATATGTCTGTACGACTGCCCCAACAAGAAGCACTTACTGCTTCTGAAAATCAAGTCAATGCTCAGGTTGGGTCAATGAAACAGACGTGAACTGAGGACCGGTTATTTTCTTGATGAGGTACTCAAGAACACTACCCCAACAAAAAGCACTTACTGCAGTAAAAATCAAGTCAGCGCTTTTGTTTGGGAAGTATTGGTGAACATTTCAGGCATTAAACACAATGGGAAATGTTTTGTGAGAGTTCACACCCGAAACAACCCCAAAGAGAAGCACTTATAAAACGCCCAAGCATCAGCGTCTCTATTTGAGGTGATTTCAAGGCGATTTTTTCAACAATTTTTTATTGCAACTATCGACAATTTATCCCTTTGAAAGTATTACATTAGTGGTCATGTAGATTGTGTCTGTACGACTGCCCCAACAAGAAGCACTTACCGTTGCTAAACATCAAGTCAATGCTCAGGTTGAGTCAATGAAACGGACGAGGACTGGGAGTCGTCCATTTATTTCCCATAAGCGCATGGATGAGTCCTCCCTCTTACTTCTGTCTTGTGAGACGTTGAAGTGCTACCGAGTGGAAGAAATCTCCTTTTAAATATGTTTTTTTCATTTAAACTTGACTCCACCTTCTTTGTCAAGTAGTTTCAATTGGTTTGGAATGGTCTGGAATTTTCTACATCCCCCTTCTCCATTTTTGGACGACAACCATCAATTCTGTAGCTAATTCCCGGGTGTTAACGACCGATCAAAATGCGGTTGTTTTCCTATGAATAGAAACATTCCACCGAGCTGCTCTGGCCAGATTTGTATTAGCAGTATAATTTTGAAAGTATTACATTAGTGGTCATGTAGAATATACCTGTACGACTGCCCCAACAAGAAGCACTTACTGTTTCTGAACAACAAGTCAATGCACAGGTTGGGTCAATGAAACGGACGTGGACTGTGGGTTGTTATTTTCTAAACGAGGTACTCAAGTACACTACCTCAACAAAAAGCACTTACTGTAGTAAAAATCAAGTCAGCGCTTTTGTTTGGGAAGTATTGGTGAACAATTCAGAGCATTAAACACAAATGCATGTGTACACCCGAAACAACCCCAAAGAGAAGCAGTTATGGACTGCCCAAGCATCAGCGTCTCTATTTGAGGTGATTTCAAAGGGATATTTCCAAAAAATGTTTATTGCAATTATCGACAATTATCCCTTGGAAAGTATTACATTAGTGGTCATGTAGATTGTGTCTGTACGACTGCCCCAACAAGAAGCACTTACTAATTTTGAACATCAAGCCAATGCTCAGGTTGGGTCAATGAAACAGACATGGACTGAGGTCAGGTTATTTTCTTGATGAGGTACTCAAGAACACTACCCCAACAAGAAGCACTTACTGCAGTAAAAATCAAGTCAGCGCTTTTGTTTGGGAAGTATTGGTGAACAAATCAAAACATTACACACAATGGCATAAGTTGTGAGAGTCCACACCCGAAACAACCCCAAAGAGAAGCACTTATGGACTGCCCAAGCATCAGCGTCCCTATTTGAGGTGATTTCAAACTGATATTTTCAACAATTTTTTATTGCAATTATCGACAATTTATCCCTTTGAAAGTATTACATTAGTGGTCATGTAGATTATGTCTGTACGACTGCCCCAAAAAGAAACACTTACCGCTTCTGAATATCAAGTCGATGTTCAGGTTTGGTCAATGAAACAGACGTGGACTGAGGACCGGTTATTTTCTTGATGGGGTACTCAAGAACACTACCCCAACAAGAAGCACTTACTGCAGTAAAAATCAAGGCAGCGCTTTTGTTTGGGAAGTATTGGTGAACAAATCAGAGCATTAAGCACAATGGCATAAGTTGTGAGAGTCCACACCCGAAACAACCCCAAAGAGAAGCACTTATGGACTTCCCAAGCATCAGCGTCTCTATTTGAGGTGATTTCAAGGGGATATTTCCAACAATTTTTTATTACAATTATCGACAATTTGTCCTTTTGAAAGTATTACATTAGTGGTCATGTAGAATATGTCTGTACGACTGCCCCAACAAGAAGCACTTACTGCTTCTGAAAATCAAGTCAATGCTCAGGTTGGGTCAATGAAACAGACGTGGACTGAGGACCGGTTATTTTCTTGATGAGGTACTCAAGAACATTACCCCAACAAAAAGCACTTACTGCAGTAAAAATCAAGTCAGCGCTTTTGTTTGGGAAAGTATTGGTGAACATTTCAGGCATTAAACACAATGGGAAATGTTTTGTGAGAGTCCACACCCGAAACAACCCCAAAGAGAAGCACTTATGGACTGCCCAAGCATCAGTGTCTCTATTTGAGGTGATTTCAAAGGGATATTTTCAACAATTTTTTATTGCAATTATCGACAATTTATCCCGTTGAAAGTATTACATTAGTGGTCATGTGGATTGTGTCTGTACAACTGCCCCAACAAGAAGCACTTACTAATTTTGAACATCAAGTCAATGCTCAGGTTGGGTCAATGAAACAGACGTGGACTGAGGACAGGTTATTTTCTTGATGAGGTACTCAAGAACACTACCCCAACAAGAAGCACTTACTGCAGTAAAAATCAAGTGAGAGCTTTTGTTTGGGAAGCATTGGTGAACTATTCAGAGCATTAAACACAATGGCATAAGTTGTGAGAGTCCACACCCGAAACAACCCCAAAGAGAAGCACTTATGGACTGCCCAAGCATCAGCGTCTCTATTTGAGGTGATTTCAAACTGATATTTCCAACAATTTTTTAATGCAATTATCGACAATTTATCGCTTTGAAAGTATTACATTAGTGGTCATGTAGATTATGTCTGTACAACTGCCCCAAAAAGAAGCACTTACTGATTCTGAATATCAAGTCGATATTCAGGTTTGGTCAATGAAACAGACGTGGACTGAGGACCGGTTATTTTCTTGATGGGGTACTCAAGAACACTACCCCAACAAGAAGCACTTACTGCAGTAAAAATCAAGTCAGCGCATTTGTTTGGGAAGTATTGGTGAACAAATCAGAGCATTAAACACAATGGCATAAGTTGTGAGAGTCCACACCCGAAACAACCCCAAAGAGAAGCACTTATGGACTTCCCAAGCATCAGCGTCTCTATTAGAGGTGATTTCAAGGGGATATTTCCAACAATTTTTGATTACAATTATCGACAATTTGTCCTTTTGAAAGTATTACATTAGTGGTCATGTAGAATATGTCTGTACGACTGCCCCAACAAGAAGCACTTACTGCTTCTGAAAATCAAGTCAATGCTCAGGTTGGGTCAATGAAACAGACGTGGACTGAGGACCGGTTATTTTCTTGATGAGGTACTCAAGAACACTACCCCAACAAGAAGCACTTACTGCAGTAAAAATCAAGTCAGCACTTTTGTTTGGGAAGTATTGGTGAACAAATCAGAGCATTAAACACAATGGCATAAGTTGTGAGAGTCCACACCCGAAACAACCCCAAAGAGAAGCACTTTTGGACTGCCCAAGCATCAGCGTCTCTATTTGAGGTGATTTCAAAGGGATATTTTCAACAATTTTTTATTGCAATTATCGACAATTTATCCCTTTGAAAGTATTGCACTAGTGGTCATGTAGAATATGTCTGTACGACTGCCCCAACAAGAAGCACTTACCGCTTCTGAATATCAAGTCGATGTTCAGGTTTGGTCAATGAAACAGACGTGGACTGAGGACCGGTTATTTTCTTGATGAGGTACTCAAGAACACTACCCCAACAAGAAGCACTTACTGCAGTAAAAATCAAGTCAGCACTTTTGTTTGGGAAGTATTGGTGAACAAATCAGAGCATTAAACACAATGGCATAAGTTGTGAGAGTCCACACCCGAAACAACCCCAAAGAGAAGCACTTTTGGACTGCCCAAGCATCAGCGTCTCTATTTGAGGTGATTTCAAACTGATATTTCCAACAATTTTTTAATACAATTATCGACAATTTATTTCTTTGAAAGTATTACATTAGTGGTCATGTAGATTATGTCTGTACAACTGCCCCAAAAAGAAGCACTTACTGATTCTGAATATCAAGTCGATATTCAGGTTTGGTCAATGAAACAGACGTGGACTGAGGACCAGTTATTTTCTTGATGGGGTACTCAAGAACACTACCCCAACAAGAAGCACTTACTGCAGTAAAAATCAAGTCAGCGCATTTGTTTGGGAAGTATTGGTGAACAATTCAGAGCATTAAACACAATGGCATAAGTTGTGAGAGTCCACACCCGAAACAACCCTTAAGAGAAGCACTTATGGACTGCCCAAGCATCAGCGTCTCCATTTGAGGTGATTTCAAGGAGATATTTCCAACATTTTTTTCACTACAATTATCAACAATTTATCCCTTTGAAAGTATTACACTAGTGGTCATGTAGAATATGTCTGTACGACTACCCCAACAAGAAGCACTTACTGCTTCTGAAAATCAAGTCAATGCTCAGGTTGGGTCAATGAAACAGACGTGGACTGAGGACCGGTTATTTTCTTGATGAGGTACTCAAGAACACTACCCCAACAAAAAGCACTTACTGCAGTAAAAATCAAGTCAGCGCTTTTGTTTGGGAAGTATTGGTGAACAAATCAAAACATTAAACACAATGGCATAAGTTGTGAGAGTCCACACCCGAAACAACGCCAAAGAGAAGCACTTATAGACTGCCCAAGCATCAGCGTCACTATTTGAGGTGATTTCAAGGGGATATTTTCAACAATTTTTTATTGCAATTATCGACAATTTATCCCTTTGAAAGTATTACATTAGTGGTCATGTAGATTATGTCTGTACGACTGCCCCAACAAGAAGCACTTACTGTTTCTGAACATCAAGTCAATGCTCAGGTTGGGTCAATGAAACAGACGTGGACTGAGGACCGGTTATTTTCTTGATGAGGTACTCAAGAACACTACCCCAACAAAAAGCACTTACTGCAGTAAAAATCAAGTCAGCGCTTTTGTTTGGGAAGTATTGGGGAACAATTCAGAGCATTAAACACAATGGCATAAGTTGTGAGAGTCCACACCCGAAACAACCCCAAAGAGAAGCACTTATGGACTGCCCAAGCATCAGCGTCTCTATTTGAAGTTATTTCAAGGAGATATTTCCAAAAATTTTTCATTACAATTATCAACAATTTATCCCTTTGAAAGTATTACACTAGTGGTCATGTAGAATATGTCTGTACGACTGCCCCAACAAGAAGCACTTACTGCTTCTGAACATCAAGTCAATGCTCAGGTTGGGTCAATGAAACAGACGTGGACTGAGGACCGGTTATTTTCTTGATGAGGTACTCAAGAACACTACCCCAACAAAAAGCACTTACTGCAGTAAAAATCAAGTCAGCGCTTTTGTTTGGGAAGTATTGGTGAACAATTCAGAGCATTAAACACAATGGCATAAGTTGTGAGAGTCCACACCCGAAACAACCCCAAAGAGAAGCACTTATGGACTGCCCAAGCATCAGCGTCTCTATTTGAGGTTATTTCAAGGAGATATTTCCAACATTTTTTTCATTACAATTATTAACAATTTATCCCTTTGAAAGTATTACACTAGTGGTCATGTAGAATATGTCTGTACGACTGCCCCAACAAGAAGCACTTACTGCTTCTGAACATCAAGTCAATGCTCAGGTTGGGTCAATGAAACAGACGTGGACTGAGGACCGGTTATTTTCTTGATGAGGTACTCAAGAACACTACCCCAACAAAAAGCACTTACTGCAGTAAAAATCAAGTCAGCGCTTTTGTTTGGGAAGTATTGGTGAACAATTCAGAGCATTAAACACAATGGCATAAGTTGTGAGAGTCCACACCCGAAACAACCCCAAAGAGAAGCACTTATGAACAGCCCAAGCATCAGCGTCTCTATTTGAGGTGATTTCAAGGGGATATTTTCAACAATTTTTTATTGCAATTATCGACAATTCATCCCTTTGAAAGTATTACATTAGTGGTCATGTAGATTGTGTCTGTACGACTGCCCCAAAAAGAAGCACTTACCGCTTCTGAATATGAAGTCGATGTTCAGGTTTGGTCAATGAAAAGGACGTGGACTGAGGACCGGTTATTTTCTTGATGGGGTACTCAAGAACACTACCCCAACAAGAAGCACTTACTGCAGTAAAAATCAAGTCAGCGCTTTTGTTTGGGAAGTATTGGTGAACAAATCAGAGCATTAAACACAATGGCATAAGTTGTGAGAGTCCACACCCGAAACAACCCCAAAGAGAAGCACTTATGGACTGCCCAAGCATCAGCGTCTCCATTTGAGGTGATTTCAAGGAGATATTTCCAACATTTTTTTCATTACAATTATCGACAATTTATCCCTTTGAAAGTATTACATTAGTGGTCATGTAGATTATGTCTGTACGACTGCCCCAACAAGAAGCACTTACTGTTTCTGAACATCAAGTCAATGCTCAGGTTGGGTCAATGAAACAGACGTGGACTGAGGACCGGTTATTTTCTTGATGAGGTACTCAAGAACACTACCCCAACAAAAAGCACTTACTGCAGTAAAAATCAAGTCAGCGATTTTGTTTGGGAAGTATTGGTGAACAATTCAGAGCATTAAACACAATGGGAAATGTTTTGTGAGAGTTCACACCCGAAACAACCCCAAAGAGAAGCACTTATGAACAGCCCAAGCATCAGCGTCTCTATTTGATGTGATTTCAAGGGGATATTTTCAACAATTTTTTATTGCAATTATCGACAATTTATCCCTTTGAAAGTATTACATTAGTGGTCATGTAGATTATGTCTGTACGACTGCCCCAAAAAGAAGCACTTACCGCTTCTGAATATCAAGTCGATGTTCAGGTTTGGTCAATGAAACAGACGTGGACTGAGGACCGGTTATTTTCTTGATGAGGTACTCAAGAACACTACCCCAACAAAAAGCACTTACTGCAGTAAAAATCAAGTCAGCGCTTTTGTTTGGGAAGTATTGGTGAACAATTCAGAGCATTAAACACAATGGCATAAGTTGTGAGAGTCCACACCCGAAACAACCCCAAAGAGAAGCACTTATGAACAGCCCAAGCATCAGCGTCTCTATTTGAGGTGATTTCAAGGGGATATTTTCAACAATTTTTTATTGCAATTATCGACAATTTATCCCTTTGAAAGTATTACATTAGTGGTCATGTAGATTGTGTCTGTACGACTGCCCCAAAAAGAAGCACTTACCGCTTCTGAATATGAAGTCGATGTTCAGGTTTGGTCAATGAAACAGACGTGGACTGAGGACCGGTTATTTTCTTGATGGGGTACTCAAGAACACTACCCCAACAAGAAGCACTTACTGCAGTAAAAATCAAGTCAGCGCTTTTGTTTGGGAAGTATTGGTGAACAAATCAGAGCATTAAACACAATGGCATAAGTTGTGAGAGTCCACACCCGAAACAACCCCAAAGAGAAGCACTTATGGACTGCCCAAGCATCAGCGTCTCCATTTGAGGTGATTTCAAGGAGATATTTCCAACATTTTTTTCATTACAATTATCAACAATTTATCCCTTTGAAAGTATTACACTAGTGGTCATGTAGAATATGTCTGTACGACTGCCCCAACAAGAAGCACTTACTGCTTCTGAAAATCAAGTCAATGCTCAGGTTGGGTCAATGAAACAGACGTGGACTGAGGACCGGTTATTTTCTTGATGAGGTACTCAAGAACACTACCCCAACAAAAAGCACTTACTGCAGTAAAAATCAAGTCAGCGCTTTTGTTTGGGAAGTATTGGTGAACATTTCAGGTATTAAACACAATGGGAAATGTTTTGTGAGAGTTCACACCCGAAACAACCCCAAAGAGAAGCACTTATGAACAGCCCAAGCATCAGCGTCTCTATTTGAGGTGATTTCAAGGGGATATTTCCAACAATTTTTGATTACAATTATCGACAATTTGTCCGTTTGAAAGTATTACATTAGTGGTCATGTAGATTATCTCTGTACGACTGCCCCAAAAAGAAGCACTTACTGCTTCTGAAAATCAAGTCAATGCTCAGGTTGGGTCAATGAAACAGACGTGGACTGAGGACCGGTTATTTTCTTGATGAGGTACTCAAGAACACTACCCCAACAAAAAGCACTTACTGTAGTAAAAATCAAGTCAGCGCTTTTGTTTGGGAAGTATTGGTGAACAATTCAGAGCATTAAACACAAATGCATGTGTACACCCGAAACAACCCCAAAGAGAAGCAGTTATGGACTGCCCAAGCATCAGCGTCTCTATTTGAGGTGATTTCAAAGGGATATTTCCAAAAAATGTTTATTGCAATTATCGACAATTATCCCTTTGAAAGTATTACATTAGTGGTCATGTAGATTGTGTCTGTACGACTGCCCCAACAAGAAGCACTTACTAATTGTGAACATCAAGCCAATGCTCAGGTTGGGTCAATGAAACAGACATGGACTGAGGTCAGGTTATTTTCTTGATGAGGTACTCAAGAACACTACCCCAACAAGAAGCACTTACTGCAGTAAAAATCAAGTCAGCGCTTTTGTTTGGGAAGTATTGGTGAACAAATCAAAACATTACACACAATGGCATAAGTTGTGAGAGTCCACACCCGAAACAACCCCAAAGAGAAGCACTTATGGACTGCCCAAGCATCAGCGTCTCTATTTGAGGTGATTTCAAGGGGATATTTCCAACAATTTTTAAATTACAATTATCGACAATTTGTCCTTTTGAAAGTATTACATTAGTGGTCATGTAGAATATGTCTGTACGACTGCCCCAACAAGAAGCACTTACTGTTTCTGAACATCAAGTCAATGCTCAGGTTGGGTCAATGAAACAGACGTGGACTGAGGACCGGTTATTTTCTTGATGAGGTACTCAAGAACACTACCCCAACAAAAAGCACTTACTGCAGTAAAAATCAAGTCAGCGCTTTTGTTTGGGAAGTATTGGTGAACAATTCAGAGCATTAAACACAATGGCATAAGTTGTGAGAGTCCACACCCGAAACAACCCCAAAGAGAAGCACTTATGGACTGCCCAAGCATCAGCGTCTCCATTTGAGGTGATTTCAAGGAGATATTTCCAACATTTTTTTCTTTACAATTATCAACAATTTATCCCTTTGAAAGTATTACACTAGTGGTCATGTAGATTGTGTCTGTACGACTGCCCCAACAAGAAGCACTTACCGTTGCTAAACATCAAGTCAATGCTCAGGTTGAGTCAATGAAACGGACGAGGACTGGGAGTCGTCCATTTATTTCCCATAAGCGCATGGATGAGTCCTCCCTCTTACTTCTGTCTTATGAGACGTTGAAGTGCTACCGAGTGGAAGAAATCTCCTTTTAAATATGTTTTTTTCATTTAAACTTGACTCCACCTTCTTTGTCAAGTAGTTTCAATTGGTTTGGAATGGTCTGGAATTTTCTACATCCCCCTTCTCCATTTTTGGACGACAACCATCAATTCTGTAGCTAATTCCCGGGTGTTAACGACCGATCAAAATGCGGTTGTTTTCCTATGAATAGAAACATTCCACCGAGCTGCTCTGGCCAGATTTGTATTAGCAGGATAATTTTGAAAGTATTACATTAGTGGTCATGTAGAATATACCTGTACGACTGCCCCAACAAGAAGCACTTACTGTTTCTGAACAACAAGTCAATGCACAGGTTGGGTCAATGAAACGGACGTGGACTGTGGGTTGTTATTTTCTAAACGAGGTACTCAAGAACACTACCTCAACAAAAAGCACTTACTGTAGTAAAAATCAAGTCAGCGCTTTTGTTTGGGAAGTATTGGTGAACAATTCAGAGCATTAAACACAAATGCATGTGTACACCCGAAACAACCCCAAAGAGAAGCAGTTATGGACTGCCCAAGCATCAGCGTCTCTATTTGAGGTGATTTCAAAGGGATATTTCCAAAAAATGTTTATTGCAATTATCGACAATTATCCCTTTGAAAGTATTACATTAGTGGTCATGTAGATTGTGTCTGTACGACTGCCCCAACAAGAAGCACTTACTAATTGTGAACATCAAGCCAATGTTCAGGTTTGGTCAATGAAACAGACATGGACTGAGGTCAGGTTATTTTCTTGATGGGGTACTCAAGAACACTACCCCAACAAGAAGCACTTACTGCAGTAAAAATCAAGTCAGCGCTTTTGTTTGGGAAGTATTGGTGAACAAATCAGAGCATTAAACACAATGGCATAAGTTGTGAGAGTCCACACCCGAAACAACCCCAAAGAGAAGCACTTATGGACTGCCCAAGCATCAGCGTCTCCATTTGAGGTGATTTCAAGGAGATATTTCCAACATTTTTTTCATTACAATTATCAACAATTTATCCCTTTGAAAGTATTACACTAGTGGTCATGTAGAATATGTCTGTACGACTGCCCCAACAAGAAGCACTTACTGCTTCTGAAAATCAAGTCAATGCTCAGGTTGGGTCAATGAAACAGACGTGGACTGAGGACCGGTTATTTTCTTGATGAGGTACTCAAGAACACTACCCCAACAAAAAGCACTTACTGCAGTAAAAATCAAGTCAGCGCTTTTGTTTGGGAAGTATTGGTGAACATTTCAGGTATTAAACACAATGGGAAATGTTTTGTGAGAGTTCACACCCGAAACAACCCCAAAGAGAAGCACTTATGAACAGCCCAAGCATCAGCGTCTCTATTTGAGGTGATTTCAAGGGGATATTTCCAACAATTTTTGATTACAATTATCGACAATTTGTCCGTTTGAAAGTATTACATTAGTGGTCATGTAGATTATCTCTGTACGACTGCCCCAAAAAGAAGCACTTACTGCTTCTGAAAATCAAGTCAATGCTCAGGTTGGGTCAATGAAACAGACGTGGACTGAGGACCGGTTATTTTCTTGATGAGGTACTCAAGAACACTACCCCAACAAAAAGCACTTACTGTAGTAAAAATCAAGTCAGCGCTTTTGTTTGGGAAGTATTGGTGAACAATTCAGAGCATTAAACACAAATGCATGTGTACACCCGAAACAACCCCAAAGAGAAGCAGTTATGGACTGCCCAAGCATCAGCGTCTCTATTTGAGGTGATTTCAAAGGGATATTTCCAAAAAATGTTTATTGCAATTATCGACAATTATCCCTTTGAAAGTATTACATTAGTGGTCATGTAGATTGTGTCTGTACGACTGCCCCAACAAGAAGCACTTACTAATTGTGAACATCAAGCCAATGCTCAGGTTGGGTCAATGAAACAGACATGGACTGAGGTCAGGTTATTTTCTTGATGAGGTACTCAAGAACACTACCCCAACAAGAAGCACTTACTGCAGTAAAAATCAAGTCAGCGCTTTTGTTTGGGAAGTATTGGTGAACAAATCAAAACATTACACACAATGGCATAAGTTGTGAGAGTCCACACCCGAAACAACCCCAAAGAGAAGCACTTATGGACTGCCCAAGCATCAGCGTCTCTATTTGAGGTGATTTCAAGGGGATATTTCCAACAATTTTTAAATTACAATTATCGACAATTTGTCCTTTTGAAAGTATTACATTAGTGGTCATGTAGAATATGTCTGTACGACTGCCCCAACAAGAAGCACTTACTGTTTCTGAACATCAAGTCAATGCTCAGGTTGGGTCAATGAAACAGACGTGGACTGAGGACCGGTTATTTTCTTGATGAGGTACTCAAGAACACTACCCCAACAAAAAGCACTTACTGCAGTAAAAATCAAGTCAGCGCTTTTGTTTGGGAAGTATTGGTGAACAATTCAGAGCATTAAACACAATGGCATAAGTTGTGAGAGTCCACACCCGAAACAACCCCAAAGAGAAGCACTTATGGACTGCCCAAGCATCAGCGTCTCCATTTGAGGTGATTTCAAGGAGATATTTCCAACATTTTTTTCTTTACAATTATCAACAATTTATCCCTTTGAAAGTATTACACTAGTGGTCATGTAGATTGTGTCTGTACGACTGCCCCAACAAGAAGCACTTACCGTTGCTAAACATCAAGTCAATGCTCAGGTTGAGTCAATGAAACGGACGAGGACTGGGAGTCGTCCATTTATTTCCCATAAGCGCATGGATGAGTCCTCCCTCTTACTTCTGTCTTATGAGACGTTGAAGTGCTACCGAGTGGAAGAAATCTCCTTTTAAATATGTTTTTTTCATTTAAACTTGACTCCACCTTCTTTGTCAAGTAGTTTCAATTGGTTTGGAATGGTCTGGAATTTTCTACATCCCCCTTCTCCATTTTTGGACGACAACCATCAATTCTGTAGCTAATTCCCGGGTGTTAACGACCGATCAAAATGCGGTTGTTTTCCTATGAATAGAAACATTCCACCGAGCTGCTCTGGCCAGATTTGTATTAGCAGGATAATTTTGAAAGTATTACATTAGTGGTCATGTAGAATATACCTGTACGACTGCCCCAACAAGAAGCACTTACTGTTTCTGAACAACAAGTCAATGCACAGGTTGGGTCAATGAAACGGACGTGGACTGTGGGTTGTTATTTTCTAAACGAGGTACTCAAGAACACTACCTCAACAAAAAGCACTTACTGTAGTAAAAATCAAGTCAGCGCTTTTGTTTGGGAAGTATTGGTGAACAATTCAGAGCATTAAACACAAATGCATGTGTACACCCGAAACAACCCCAAAGAGAAGCAGTTATGGACTGCCCAAGCATCAGCGTCTCTATTTGAGGTGATTTCAAAGGGATATTTCCAAAAAATGTTTATTGCAATTATCGACAATTATCCCTTTGAAAGTATTACATTAGTGGTCATGTAGATTGTGTCTGTACGACTGCCCCAACAAGAAGCACTTACTAATTGTGAACATCAAGCCAATGTTCAGGTTTGGTCAATGAAACAGACATGGACTGAGGTCAGGTTATTTTCTTGATGGGGTACTCAAGAACACTACCCCAACAAGAAGCACTTACTGCAGTAAAAATCAAGTCAGCGCTTTTGTTTGGGAAGTATTGGTGAACAAATCAGAGCATTAAACACAATGGCATAAGTTGTGAGAGTCCACACCCGAAACAACCCCAAAGAGAAGCACTTATGGACTGCCCAAGCATCAGCGTCTCCATTTGAGGTGATTTCAAGGAGATATTTCCAACATTTTTTTCATTACAATTATCAACAATTTATCCCTTTGAAAGTATTACACTAGTGGTCATGTAGAATATGTCTGTACGACTGCCCCAACAAGAAGCACTTACTGCTTCTGAAAATCAAGTCAATGCTCAGGTTGGGTCAATGAAACAGACGTGGACTGAGGACCGGTTATTTTCTTGATGAGGTACTCAAGAACACTACCCCAACAAAAAGCACTTACTGCAGTAAAAATCAAGTCAGCGCTTTTGTTTGGGAAGTATTGGTGAACATTTCAGGTATTAAACACAATGGGAAATGTTTTGTGAGAGTTCACACCCGAAACAACCCCAAAGAGAAGCACTTATGAACAGCCCAAGCATCAGCGTCTCTATTTGAGGTGATTTCAAGGGGATATTTCCAACAATTTTTGATTACAATTATCGACAATTTGTCCGTTTGAAAGTATTACATTAGTGGTCATGTAGATTATCTCTGTACGACTGCCCCAAAAAGAAGCACTTACTGCTTCTGAAAATCAAGTCAATGCTCAGGTTGGGTCAATGAAACAGACGTGGACTGAGGACCGGTTATTTTCTTGATGAGGTACTCAAGAACACTACCCCAACAAAAAGCACTTACTGTAGTAAAAATCAAGTCAGCGCTTTTGTTTGGGAAGTATTGGTGAACAATTCAGAGCATTAAACACAAATGCATGTGTACACCCGAAACAACCCCAAAGAGAAGCAGTTATGGACTGCCCAAGCATCAGCGTCTCTATTTGAGGTGATTTCAAAGGGATATTTCCAAAAAATGTTTATTGCAATTATCGACAATTATCCCTTTGAAAGTATTACATTAGTGGTCATGTAGATTGTGTCTGTACGACTGCCCCAACAAGAAGCACTTACTAATTGTGAACATCAAGCCAATGCTCAGGTTGGGTCAATGAAACAGACATGGACTGAGGTCAGGTTATTTTCTTGATGAGGTACTCAAGAACACTACCCCAACAAGAAGCACTTACTGCAGTAAAAATCAAGTCAGCGCTTTTGTTTGGGAAGTATTGGTGAACAAATCAAAACATTACACACAATGGCATAAGTTGTGAGAGTCCACACCCGAAACAACCCCAAAGAGAAGCACTTATGGACTGCCCAAGCATCAGCGTCTCTATTTGAGGTGATTTCAAGGGGATATTTCCAACAATTTTTAAATTACAATTATCGACAATTTGTCCTTTTGAAAGTATTACATTAGTGGTCATGTAGAATATGTCTGTACGACTGCCCCAACAAGAAGCACTTACTGTTTCTGAACATCAAGTCAATGCTCAGGTTGGGTCAATGAAACAGACGTGGACTGAGGACCGGTTATTTTCTTGATGAGGTACTCAAGAACACTACCCCAACAAAAAGCACTTACTGCAGTAAAAATCAAGTCAGCGCTTTTGTTTGGGAAGTATTGGTGAACAATTCAGAGCATTAAACACAATGGCATAAGTTGTGAGAGTCCACACCCGAAACAACCCCAAAGAGAAGCACTTATGGACTGCCCAAGCATCAGCGTCTCCATTTGAGGTGATTTCAAGGAGATATTTCCAACATTTTTTTCTTTACAATTATCAACAATTTATCCCTTTGAAAGTATTACACTAGTGGTCATGTAGATTGTGTCTGTACGACTGCCCCAACAAGAAGCACTTACCGTTGCTAAACATCAAGTCAATGCTCAGGTTGAGTCAATGAAACGGACGAGGACTGGGAGTCGTCCATTTATTTCCCATAAGCGCATGGATGAGTCCTCCCTCTTACTTCTGTCTTATGAGACGTTGAAGTGCTACCGAGTGGAAGAAATCTCCTTTTAAATATGTTTTTTTCATTTAAACTTGACTCCACCTTCTTTGTCAAGTAGTTTCAATTGGTTTGGAATGGTCTGGAATTTTCTACATCCCCCTTCTCCATTTTTGGACGACAACCATCAATTCTGTAGCTAATTCCCGGGTGTTAACGACCGATCAAAATGCGGTTGTTTTCCTATGAATAGAAACATTCCACCGAGCTGCTCTGGCCAGATTTGTATTAGCAGGATAATTTTGAAAGTATTACATTAGTGGTCATGTAGAATATACCTGTACGACTGCCCCAACAAGAAGCACTTACTGTTTCTGAACAACAAGTCAATGCACAGGTTGGGTCAATGAAACGGACGTGGACTGTGGGTTGTTATTTTCTAAACGAGGTACTCAAGAACACTACCTCAACAAAAAGCACTTACTGTAGTAAAAATCAAGTCAGCGCTTTTGTTTGGGAAGTATTGGTGAACAATTCAGAGCATTAAACACAAATGCATGTGTACACCCGAAACAACCCCAAAGAGAAGCAGTTATGGACTGCCCAAGCATCAGCGTCTCTATTTGAGGTGATTTCAAAGGGATATTTCCAAAAAATGTTTATTGCAATTATCGACAATTATCCCTTTGAAAGTATTACATTAGTGGTCATGTAGATTGTGTCTGTACGACTGCCCCAACAAGAAGCACTTACTAATTGTGAACATCAAGCCAATGCTCAGGTTGGGTCAATGAAACAGACATGGACTGAGGTCAGGTTATTTTCTTGATGAGGTACTCAAGAAAACTACCCCAACAAGAAGCACTTACTGCAGTAAAAATCAAGTCAGCGCTTTTGTTTGGGAAGTATTGGTGAACAAATCAAAACATTACACACAATGGCATAAGTTGTGAGAGTCCACACCCGAAACAACCCCAAAGAGAAGCACTTATGGACTGCCCAAGCATCAGCGTCCCTATTTGAGGTGATTTCAAACTGATATTTTCAACAATTTTTTATTGCAATTATCGACAATTTATCCCTTTGAAAGTATTACATTAGTGGTCATGTAGATTATGTCTGTACGACTGCCCCAAAAAGAAACACTTACCGCTTCTGAATATCAAGTCGATGTTCAGGTTTGGTCAATGAAACAGACGTGGACTGAGGACCGGTTATTTTCTTGATGGGGTACTCAAGAACATTACCCCAACAAAAAGCACTTACTTCAGTAAAAATCAAGTCAGCGCTTTTGTTTGGGAAGTATTGGTGAACAATTCAGAGCATTAAACACAATGGCATAAGTTGTGAGTCCACACCCGAAACAACCCTAAAGAGAAGCACTTATGGACTGCCCAAGCATCAGCGTCTCTATTTGAGGTGATTTCAAAGAGATATTTCCAACATTTTTTTCATTACAATTATCAACAATTTATCCCTTTGAAAGTATTACACTAGTGGTCATGTAGAATATGTCTGTACGACTGCCCCAACAAGAAGCACTTACTGCTTCTGAACATCAAGTCAATGCTCTGGTTGGGTCAATGAAAAAGACGTGGACTGAGGACCGGTTATTTTCTTGATGAGGTACTCAAGAACACTACCCCAACAAGAAGCACTTACTGCAGTAAAAATCAAGTCAGCGCTTTTGTTTGGGAAGTATTGGTGAACAAATCAGAGCATTAAGCACAATGGCATAAGTTGTGAGAGTCCACACCCGAAACAACCCCAAAGAGAAGCACTTATGGACGGCCCAAGCATCAGCGTCTCTATTTGAGGTGATTTCAAGGGGATATTTCCAACAATTTTTTATTACAATTATCGACAATTTGTCCTTTTGAAAGTATTACATTAGTGGTCATGTAGAATATGTCTGTACAACTGCCCCAAAAAGAAGCAATTACTGCTTCTGAAAATCAAGTCAATGCTCAGGTTGGGTCAATGAAAGAGACGTGGACTGAGGACCGGTTATTTTCTTGATGAGGTACTCAAGAACACTACCCCAACAAAAAGCACTTACTGCAGTAAAAATCATGTCAGGGCTTTTGTTTGGGAGGTATTGGTGAACAAATCAAAACATTAAACACAATGGCATAAGTTGTGAGAGTCCACACCCAAAACAACCCCAAAGAGAAGCACTTATGGACTGCCCAAGCATCAGCGTCTCTATTTGAGGTGATTTCAAGGGGATATTTCCAACAATTTTTAAATTACAATTATCGACAATTTGTCCTTTTGAAAGTATTACATTAGTGGTCATGTAGAATATGTGTGTACGACTGCCCCAACAAGAAGCACTTACTGTTTCTGAACATCAAGTCAATGCTCAGGTTGGGTCAATGAAAAAGACGTGGACTGAGGACCGGTTATTTTCTTGATGAGGTACTCAAGAACACTACCCCAACAAGAAGCACTTACTGCAGTAAAAATCAAGTCAGCGCTTTTGTTTGGGAAGTATTGGTGAACATTTCAGGCATTAAACACAATGGGAAATGTTTTGTGAGAGTTCACACCCGAAACAACCCCAAAGAGATGCACTTATGAACAGCCCAAGCATCAGCGTCTCTATTTGAGGTGATTTCAAGGGGATATTTTCAAAAAAAAATTATTGCAATTATCGACAATTTATCCCTTTGAAAGTATTACATTAGTGGTCATGTAGATTGTGTCTGTACGACTGGCCCAACAAGAAGCACTTACTGTTTCTGAACATCAAATCAATGCTCAGGTTGGGTCAATGAAACAGACGTGGACTGAGGACCAGTTATTTTCTTGATGAGGTACTCAAGAACACTACCCCAACAAGAAGCACTTACTGCAGTAAAAATCATGTCAGGGCTTTTGTTTGGGAGGTATTGGTGAACAAATCAAAACATTAAACACAATGGCATAAGTTGTGAGAGTCCACACCCGAAACAACTCCAAAGAGATGCACTTATAGACTGCCCAAGCATCAGCGTCACTATTTGAGGTTGATTTCAAGGGGATATCTCCAACAATTTTTTTATTGCAATTATCGACCATTTATCCCTTTGAAAGTATTACATTAGTGGTCATGTAGATTGTGTCTGTACGACTGCCCCAACAAGAAGCACTTACTGCTTCTGAAAATCAAGTCAATGCTCAGGTTGGGTCAATGAAACAGACGTGGACTGAGGACCGGTTATTTTCTTGATGAGGTACTCAAGAACACTACCCCAACAAAAAGCACTTACTGCAGTAAAAATCAAGTCAGCGCTTTTGTTTGGGAAGTATTGGTGAACAAATCAAAACATTAAACACAATGGCATAAGTTGTGAGAGTCCACACCCGAAACAACGCCAAAGAGAAGCACTTATAGACTGCCCAAGCATCAGCGTCACTATTTGAGGTGATTTCAAGGGGATATTTTCAACAATTTTTTATTGCAATTATCGACAATTTATCCCTTTGAAAGTATTACATTAGTGGTCATGTAGATTATGTCTGTACGACTGCCCCAACAAGAAGCACTTACTGTTTCTGAACATCAAGTCAATGCTCAGGTTGGGTCAATGAAACAGACGTGGACTGAGGACCGGTTATTTTCTTGATGAGGTACTCAAGAACACTACCCCAACAAAAAGCACTTACTGCAGTAAAAATCAAGTCAGCGCTTTTGTTTGGGAAGTATTGGGGAACAATTCAGAGCATTAAACACAATGGCATAAGTTGTGAGAGTCCACACCCGAAACAACCCCAAAGAGAAGCACTTATGGACTGCCCAAGCATCAGCGTCTCTATTTGAAGTTATTTCAAGGAGATATTTCCAAAATTTTTTCATTACAATTATCAACAATTTATCCCTTTGAAAGTATTACACTAGTGGTCATGTAGAATATGTCTGTACGACTGCCCCAACAAGAAGCACTTACTGCTTCTGAACATCAAGTCAATGCTCAGGTTGGGTCAATGAAACAGACGTGGACTGAGGACCGGTTATTTTCTTGATGAGGTACTCAAGAACACTACCCCAACAAAAAGCACTTACTGCAGTAAAAATCAAGTCAGCGCTTTTGTTTGGGAAGTATTGGTGAACAATTCAGAGCATTAAACACAATGGCATAAGTTGTG
The DNA here is from genome assembly GCF_033978685.3 of Nerophis lumbriciformis. Taxonomy (NCBI): domain Eukaryota; kingdom Metazoa; phylum Chordata; class Actinopteri; order Syngnathiformes; family Syngnathidae; genus Nerophis; species Nerophis lumbriciformis. Next base: position 29,349,166 of record NC_084558.2, on the reverse strand, counting down.
AGAGTCCACACCCGAAACAACCCCAAAGAGAAGCACTTATGGACTGCCCAAGCATCAGCGTCTCTATTTGAGGTTATTTCAAGGAGATATTTCCAACATTTTTTTCATTACAATTATTAACAATTTATCCCTTTGAAAGTATTACACTAGTGGTCATGTAGAATATGTCTGTACGACTGCCCCAACAAGAAGCACTTACTGCTTCTGAACATCAAGTCAATGCTCAGGTTGGGTCAATGAAACAGACGTGGACTGAGGACCGGTTATTTTCTTGATGAGGTACTCAAGAACACTACCCCAACAAAAAGCACTTACTGCAGTAAAAATCAAGTCAGCGCTTTTGTTTGGGAAGTATTGGTGAACAAATCAAAACATTAAACACAATGGCATAAGTTGTGAGAGTCCACACCCGAAACAACCCCAAAGAGAAGCACTTATAGACTGCCCAAGCATCAGCGTCACTATTTGAGGTGATTTCAAGGGGATATTTTCAACAATTTTTTATTGCAATTATCGACAATTTATCCCTTTGAAAGTATTACATTAGTGGTCATGTAGATTGTGTCTGTACGGCTGCCCCAACAAGAAGCACTTACTGTTTCTGAACATCAAATCAATGCTCAGGTTGGGTCAATGAAACAGACGTGGACTGAGGACCGGTTATTTTCTTGATGAGGTACTCAAGAACACTACCCCAACAAGAAGCACTTACTGCAGTAAAAATCAAGTCAGCGCTTTTGTTTGGGAAGTATTGGTGAACAATTCAGAGCATTAAACACAATGGCATAAGTTGTGAGAGTCCACACCCGAAACAACCCTTAAGAGAAGCACTTATGGACTGCCCAAGCATCAGCGTCTCCATTTGAGGTGATTTCAAGGAGATATTTCCAACATTTTTTTCATTACAATTATCAACAATTTATCCCTTTGAAAGTATTACAGTAGTGGTCATGTAGAATATGTCTGTACGACTGCCCCAACAAGAAGCACTTACTGCTTCTGAAAATCAAGTCAATGCTCAGGTTGGGTCAATGAAACAGACGTGGACTGAGGACCGGTTATTTTCTTGATGAGGTACTCAAGAACACTAGCCCAACAAAAAGTACTTACTGCAGTAAAAATCAAGTCAGCGCTTTTGTTTGGGAAGTATTGGTGAACAATTCAGAGCATTAAACACAATGGCATAAGTTGTGAGAGTCCACACCCGAAACAACCCCAAAGAGAAGCACTTATGAACAGCCCAAGCATCAGCGTCTCTATTTGAGGTGATTTCAAGGGGATATTTCCAACAATTTTTAAATTACAATTATCGACAATTTGTCCTTTTGAAAGTATTACATTAGTGGTCATGTAGAATATGTCTGTATGACTGCCCCAACAAGAAGCACTTACTGTTTCTGAACATCAAGTCAATGCTCAGGTTGGGTCAATGAAACAGACGTGGACTGAGGACCGGTTATTTTCTTGATGAGGTACTCAAGAACACTACCCCAACAAAAAGCACTTACTGCACTAAAAATCAAGTCAGCGCTTTTGTTTGGGAAGTATTGGTGAACATTTCAGGCATTAAAAACAATGGGAAATGTTTTGTGAGAGTTCACACCCGAAACAACCCCAAAGAGAAGCACTTATGAACAGCCCAAGCATCAGCGTCTCTATTTGAGGTGATTTCAAGGGGATATTTTCAACAATTTTTTATTGCAATTATCGACAATTTATCCCTTTGAAAGTATTACATTAGTGGTCATGTAGATTGTGTCTGTACGACTGCCCCAACAAGAAGCACTTACCGTTGCTAAACATCAAGTCAATGCTCAGGTTGAGTCAATGAAACGGACGAGGACTGGGAGTCGTCCATTTATTTCCCATAAGCGAATGGATGAGTCCTCCCTCTTACTTCTGTCTTGTGAGACGTTGAAGTGCTACCGAGTGGAAGAAATCTCCTTTTAAATATGTTTTTTTCATTTAAACTTGACTCCACCTTCTTTGTCAAGTAGTTTCAATTGGTTTGGAATGGTCTGGAATTTTCTACATCCCCCTTCTCCATTTTTGGACGACAACCATCAATTCTGTAGCTAATTCCCGGGTGTTAACGACCGATCAAAATGCGGTTGTTTTCCTATGAATAGAAACATTCCACCGAGCTGCTCTGGCCAGAGTTGTATTAGCAGTATAATTTTGAAAGTATTACATTAGTGGTCATGTAGAATATGCTTGTAGGACTGCCCCAACAAGAAGCACTTACTGTTTCTGAACAACAAGTCAATGCACAGGTTGGGTCAATGAGCGGACGTGGACTGTGGGTTGTTATTTTCTTGACGAGGTACTCAAGAACACTACCCCAACAAAAAGCACTTACTGTAGTAAAATCAAGTCAGCGCTTTTGTTTGGGAAGTATTGGTGAACAATTCAGAGCATTAAACACAAATGCATGTGTACACCCGAAACAACCCCAAAGAGAAGCAGTTATGGACTGCCCAAGCATCAGCGTCTCTATTTGAGGTGATTTCAAAGGGATATTTCCAAAAATTTTTTATTGCAATTATCGACAATTATCCCTTTGAAAGTATTACATTAGTGGTCATGTAGATTGTGTCTGTACGACTGCCCCAACAAGAAGCACTTACTGTTTCTGAACATCAAATCAATGCTCAGGTTGGGTCAATGAAACAGACGTGGACTGAGGACCGGTTATTTTCTTGATGAGGTACTCAAGAACACTACCCCAACAAAAAGCACTTACTGCAGTAAAAATCAAGTCAGCGCTTTTGTTTGGGAAGTATTGGTGAACAAATCAAAACATTAAACACAATGGCATAAGTTGTGAGAGTCCACACCCGAAACAACCCCAAAGAGAAGCACTTATAGACTGCCCAAGCATCAGCGTCACTATTTGAGGTGATTTCAAGGGGATATTTTCAACAATTTTTTATTGCAATTATCGACAATTTATCCCTTTGAAAGTATTACATTAGTGGTCATGTAGATTGTGTCTGTACGGCTGCCCCAACAAGAAGCACTTACTGTTTCTGAACATCAAATCAATGCTCAGGTTGGGTCAATGAAACAGACGTGGACTGAGGACCGGTTATTTTCTTGATGAGGTACTCAAGAACACTACCCCAACAAGAAGCACTTACTGCAGTAAAAATCAAGTCAGTGCTTTTGTTTGGGAAGTATTGGTGAACAATTCAGAGCATTAAACACAATGGCATAAGTTGTGAGAGTCCACACCCGAAACAACCCCAAAGAGAAGCACTTATGGACTGCCCAAGCATCAGCGTCTCCATTTGAGGTGATTTCAAGGAGATATTTCCAACATTTTTTTCCACTACAATTATCAACAATTTATCCATTTGAAAGTATTACACTAGTGGTCATGTAGAATATGTCTGTACGACTGCCCCAACAAGAAGCACTTACTGCTTCTGAAAATCAAGTCAATGCTCAGGTTGGGTCAATGAAACAGACGTGGACTGAGGACCGGTTATTTTCTTGATGAGGTACTCAAGAACACTACCCCAACAAAAAGCACTTACTGCAGTAAAAATCAAGTCAGCGCTTTTGTTTGGGAAGTATTGGTGAACAATTCAGAGCATTAAACACAATGGCATAAGTTGTGAGAGTCCACACCCGAAACAACCCCAAAGAGAAGCACTTATGGACTGCCCAAGCATCAGCGTCTCTATTTGAAGTTATTTCAAGGAGATATTTCCAACATTTTTTTCATTACAATTATCAACAATTTATCCCTTTGAAAGTATTACACTAGTGGTCATGTAGAATATGTCTGTACGACTGCCCCAACAAGAAGCACTTACTGCTTCTGAACATCAAGTCAATGCTCAGGTTGGGTCAATGAAACAGACGTGGACTGAGGACCGGTTATTTTCTTGATGAGGTACTCAAGAACACTACCCCAACAAAAAGCACTTACTGCAGTAAAAATCAAGTCAGCGCTTTTGTTTGGGAAGTATTGGTGAACAATTCAGAGCATTAAACACAATGGCATAAGTTGTGAGAGTCCACACCCGAAACAACCCCAAAGAGAAGCACTTATGGACTGCCCAAGCATCAGCGTCTCTATTTGAGGTTATTTCAAGGAGATATTTCCAACATTTTTTTCATTACAATTATTAACAATTTATCCCTTTGAAACTATTACACTAGTGGTCATGTAGAATATGTCTGTACGACTGCCCCAACAAGAAGCACTTACTGCTTCTGAACATCAAGTCAATGCTCAGGTTGGGTCAATGAAACAGACGTGGACTGAGGACCGGTTATTTTCTTGATGAGGTACTCAAGAACACTACCCCAACAAAAAGCACTTACTGCAGTAAAAATCAAGTCAGCGCTTTTGTTTGGGAAGTATTGGTGAACAAATCAAAACATTAAACACAATGGCATAAGTTGTGAGAGTCCACACCCGAAACAACCCCAAAGAGAAGCACTTATAGACTGCCCAAGCATCAGCGTCACTATTTGAGGTGATTTCAAGGGGATATTTTCAACAATTTTTTATTGCAATTATCGACAATTTATCCCTTTGAAAGTATTACATTAGTGGTCATGTAGATTGTGTCTGTACGGCTGCCCCAACAAGAAGCACTTACTGTTTCTGAACATCAAATCAATGCTCAGGTTGGGTCAATGAAACAGACGTGGACTGAGGACCGGTTATTTTCTTGATGAGGTACTCAAGAACACTACCCCAACAAGAAGCACTTACTGCAGTAAAAATCAAGTCAGTGCTTTTGTTTGGGAAGTATTGGTGAACAATTCAGAGCATTAAACACAATGGCATAAGTTGTGAGAGTCCACACCCGAAACAACCCCAAAGAGAAGCACTTATGGACTGCCCAAGCATCAGCGTCTCCATTTGAGGTGATTTCAAGGAGATATTTCCAACATTTTTTTCACTACAATTATCAACCATTTATCCCTTTGAAAGTATTACACTAGTGGTCATGTAGAATATGTCTGTACGACTGCCCCAACAAGAAGCACTTACTGCTTCTGAAAATCAAGTCAATGCTCAGGTTGGGTCAATGAAACAGACGTGGACTGAGGACCGGTTATTTTCTTGATGAGGTACTCAAGAACACTACCCCAACAAAAAGCACTTACTGCAGTAAAAATCAAGTCAGCGCTTTTGTTTGGGAAGTATTGGTGAACAAATCAAAACATTAAACACAATGGCATAAGTTGTGAGAGTCCACACCCGAAACAACCCCAAAGAGAAGCACTTATAGACTGCCCAAGCATCAGTGTCACTATTTGAGGTGATTCCAAGGGGATATTTTCAACAATTTTTTATTGCAATTATCGACAATTTATCCCTTTGAAAGTATTACATTAGTGGTCATGTAGATTGTGTCTGTACGGCTGCCCCAACAAGAAGCACTTACTGTTTCTGAACATCAAATCAATGCTCAGGTTGGGTCAATGAAACAGACGTGGACTGAGGACCGGTTATTTTCTTGATGAGGTACTCAAGAACACTACCCCAACAAGAAGCACTTACTGCAGTAAAAATCAAGTCAGCGCTTTTGTTTGGGAAGTATTGGTGAACAATTCAGAGCATTAAACACAATGGCATAAGTTGTGAGAGTCCACACCCGAAACAACCCCAAAGAGAAGCACTTATAGACTGCCCAAGCATCAGCGTCACTATTTGAGGTGATTTCAAGGGGATATTTTCAACAATTTTTTATTGCAATTATCGACAATTTATCCCTTTGAAAGTATTACATTAGTGGTCATGTAGATTGTGTCTGTACGGCTGCCCCAACAAGAAGCACTTACTGTTTCTGAACATCAAATCAATGCTCAGGTTGGGTCAATGAAACAGACGTGGACTGAGGACCGGTTATTTTCTTGATGAGGTACTCAAGAACACTACCCCAACAAGAAGCACTTACTGCAGTAAAAATCAAGTCAGTGCTTTTGTTTGGGAAGTATTGGTGAACAATTCAGAGCATTAAACACAATGGCATAAGTTGTGAGAGTCCACACCCGAAACAACCCCAAAGAGAAGCACTTATGGACTGCCCAAGCATCAGCGTCTCCATTTGAGGTGATTTCAAGGAGATATTTCCAACATTTTTTTCACTACAATTATCAACAATTTATCCCTTTGAAAGTATTACACTAGTGGTCATGTAGAATATGTCTGTACGACTGCCCCAACAAGAAGCACTTACTGCTTCTGAAAATCAAGTCAATGCTCAGGTTGGGTCAATGAAACAGACGTGGACTGAGGACCGGTTATTTTCTTGATGAGGTACTCAAGAACACTACCCCAACAAAAAGCACTTACTGCAGTAAAAATCAAGTCAGCGCTTTTGTTTGGGAAGTATTGGTGAACAAATCAAAACATTAAACACAATGGCATAAGTTGTGAGAGTCCACACTCGAAACAACCCCAAAGAGAAGCACTTATAGACTGCCCAAGCATCAGCGTCACTATTTGAGGTGATTTCAAGGGGATATTTTCAACAATTTTTTATTGCAATTATCGACAATTTATCCCTTTGAAAGTATTACATTAGTGGTCATGTAGATTGTGTCTGTACGGCTGCCCCAACAAGAAGCACTTACTGTTTCTGAACATCAAATCAATGCTCAGGTTGGGTCAATGAAACAGACGTGGACTGAGGACCGGTTATTTTCTTGATGAGGTACTCAAGAACACTACCCCAACAAGAAGCACTTACTGCAGTAAAAATCAAGTCAGCGCTTTTGTTTGGGAAGTATTGGTGAACAATTCAGAGCATTAAACACAATGGCATAAGTTGTGAGAGTCCACACCCGAAACAACCCCAAAGAGAAGCACTTATGGACTGCCCAAGCATCAGCGTCTCCATTTGAGGTGATTTCAAGGAGATATTTCCAACATTTTTTTCATTACAATTATCAACAATTTATCCCTTTGAAAGTATTACACTAGTGGTCATGTAGAATATGTCTGTACGACTGCCCCAACAAGAAGCACTTACTGCTTCTGAAAATCAAGTCAATGCTCAGGTTGGGTCAATGAAACAGACGTGGACTGAGGACCGGTTATTTTCTTGATGAGGTACTCAAGAACACTACCCCAACAAAAAGTACTTACTGCAGTAAAAATCAAGTCAGCGCTTTTGTTTGGGAAGTATTGGTGAACATTTCAGGCATTAAACCTAATGGGAAATGTTTTGTGAAAGTTCACACCCGAAACAACCCCAAAGAGAAGCACTTATGAACAGCCCAAGTATCAGCGTCTCTATTTGAGGTGATTTCAAGGGGATATTTTCAACAATTTTTTATTGCAATTATCGACAATTTATCCCTTTGAAAGTATTACATTAGTGGTCATGTAGATTATGTCTGTACGACTGCCCCAAAAAGAAGCACTTACCGCTTCTGAATATCAAGTCGATGTTCAGGTTTGGTCAATGAAACAGACGTGGACTGAGGACCGGTTATTTTCTTGATGAGGTACTCAAGAACACTACCCCAACAAAAAGCACTTACTGCAGTAAAAATCAAGTCAGCGCTTTTGTTTGGGAAGTATTGGTGAACAATTCAGAGCATTAAACACAATGGCATAAGTTGTGAGAGTCCACACCCGAAACAACCCCAAAGAGAAGCACTTATGAACAGCCCAAGCATCAGCGTCTCTATTTGAGGTGATTTCAAGGGGATATTTTCAACAATTTTTTATTGCAATTATCGACAATTTATCCCTTTGAAAGTATTACATTAGTGGTCATGTAGATTGTGTCTGTACGACTGCCCCAACAAGAAGCACTTACTGTTTCTGAACATCAAGTCAATGCTCAGGTTGGGTCAATGAAACAGACATGGACTGAGGACCGGTTATTTTCTTGATGAGGTACTCAAGAACACTACCCCAACAAAAAGCACTTACTGCAGTAAAAATCAAGTCAGCGCTTTTGTTTGGGAAAGTATTGGTGAACATTTCAGGCATCAAACACAATGGGAAATGTTTTGTGAGAGTTCACACCCGAAACAACCCCAAAGAGAAGCACTTATGAACAGCCCAAGCATCAGCGTCTCTATTTGAGGTGATTTCAAGGGGATATTTCCAACAATTTTTAAATTACAATTATCGACAATTTGTCCTTTTGAAAGTATTACATTAGTGGTCATGTAGAATATGTGTGTACGACTGCCCCAACAAGAAGCACTTACTGTTTCTGAACATCAAGTCAATGCTCAGGTTGGGTCAATGAAACAGACATGGACTGAGGACCGGTTATTTTCTTGATGAGGTACTCAAGAACACTACCCCAACAAAAAGCACTTACTGCAGTAAAAATCAAGTCAGCGCTTTTGTTTGGGAAGTATTGGTGAACAATTCAGAGCATTAAACACAATGGCATAAGTTGTGAGAGTCCACACCCGAAACAACCCCAAAGAGAAGCACTTATGGACTGCCCAAGCATCAGCGTCTCCATTTGAGGTGATTTCAAGGAGATATTTCCAACATTTTTTTCATTACAATTATCAACAATTTATCCCTTTGAAAGTATTACACTAGTGGTCATGTAGAATATGTCTGTACGACTGCCCCAACAAGAAGCACTTACTGCTTCTGAAAATCAAGTCAATGCTCAGGTTAGGTCAATGAAACAGACGTGGACTGAGGACCGGTTATTTTCTTGATGATGTACTCAAGAACACTACCCCAACAAAAAGCACTTACTGCAGTAAAAATCAAGTCAGCGCTTTTGTTTGGGAAGTATTGGTGAACATTTCAGGCATTAAACACAATGGGAAATGTTTTGTGAGAGTTCACACCCGAAACAACCCCAAAGAGAAGCACTTATGAACAGCCCAAGCATCAGCGTCTCTATTTGAGGTGATTTCAAGGGGATATTTTCAACAATTTTTTATTGCAATTATCGACAATTTATCCCTTTGAAAGTATTACATTAGTGGTCATGTAGATTGTGTCTGTACGACTGCCCCAACAAGAAGCACTTACCGTTGCTAAACATCAAGTCAATGCTCAGGTTGAGTCAATGAAACGGACGAGGACTGGGAGTCGTCCATTTATTTCCCATAAGCGCATGGATGAGTCCTCCCTCTTACTTCTGTCTTGTGAGACGTTGAAGTGCTACCGAGTGGAAGAAATCTCCTTTTAAATATGTTTTTTTCATTTAAACTTGACTCCACCTTCTTTGTCAAGTAGTTTCAATTGGTTTGGAATGGTCTGGAATTTTCTTCATCCCCCTTCTCCATTTTTGGACGACAACCATCAATTCTGTAGCTAATTCCCGGGTGTTAACGACCGATCAAAATGCGGTTGTTTTCCTATGAATAGAAACATTCCACCGAGCTGCTCTGGCCAGATTTGTATTAGCAGTATAATTTTGAAAGTATTACATTAGTGGTCATGTAGAATATGCCTGTACGACTGCCCCAACAAGAAGCACTTACTGTTTCTGAACAACAAGTCAATGCACAGGTTGGGTCAATGAAACGGACGTGGACTGTGGGTTGTTATTTTCTTGACGAGGTACTCAAGAACACTACCCCAACAAAAAGCACTTACTATAGTAAAAATCAAGTCAGCGCTTTTGTTTGGGAAGTATTGGTGAACAATTCAGAGCATTAAACACAAATGCATGTGTACACCCGAAACAACCCCAAAGAGAAGCAGTTATGGACTGCCCAAGCATCAGTGTCTCTGTTTGAGGTGATTTCAAACTGATATTTTCAACAATTTTTTATTGCAATTATCGACAATTTATCCCTTTGAAAGTATTACATTAGTGGTCATGTAGATTATGTCTGTACGACTGCCCCAAAAAGAAGCACTTACCGCTTCTGAATATCAAGTCGATGTTCAGGTTTGGTCAATGAAACAGACGTGGACTGAGGACCGGTTATTTTCTTGATGGGGTACTCAAGAACACTACCCCAACAAGAAGCACTTACTGCAGTAAAAATCAAGTCAGCGCTTTTGTTTGGGAAGTATTGGTGAACAAATCAGAGCATTAAACACAATGGCATAAGTTGTGAGAGTCCACACCCGAAACAACCCCAAAGAGAAGCACTTATGGACTGCCCAAGCATCAGCGTCTCTATTTGAGGTGATTTCAAGGGGATATTTCCAACAATTTTTGATTACAATTATCGACAATTTGTCCTTTTGAAAGTATTACATTAGTGGTCATGTAGAATATGTCTGTACGACTGCCCCAACAAGAAGCACTTACTGTTTCTGAACATCAAGTCAATGCTCAGGTTGGGTCAATGAAACAGACGTGGACTGAGGACCGGTTATTTTCTTGATGAGGTACTCAAGAACACTACCCCAACAAAAAGCACTTGCTGCAGTAAAAATCAAGTCAGCGCTATTGTTTGGGAAGTATTGGTGAACAATTCAGAGCATTAAACACAATGGCATAAGTTGTGAGAGTCCACACCCGAAACAACCCCAAAGAGAAGCACTTATGGACTGCCCAAGCATCAGCGTCTCTATTTGAAGTTATTTCAAGGAGATATTTCCAACATTTTTTTCATTACAATTATCAACAATTTATCCCTTTGAAAGTATTACACTAGTGGTCATGTAGAATATGTCTGTACGACTGCCCCAACAAGAAGCACTTACTGCTTCTGAACATCAAGTCAATGCTCAGGTTGGGTCAATGAAACAGACGTGGACTGAGGACCGGTTATTTTCTTGATGAGGTACTCAAGAACACTACCCCAACAAGAAGCACTTACTGCAGTAAAAATCAAGTCAGTGCTTTTGTTTGGGAAGTATTGGTGAACAATTCAGAGCATTAAACACAATGGCATAAGTTGTGAGAGTCCACACCCGAAACAACCCCAAAGAGAAGCACTTATGGACTGCCCAAGCATCAGCGTCTCCATTTGAGGTGATTTCAAGGAGATATTTCCAACATTTTTTTCCACTACAATTATCAACAATTTATCCATTTGAAAGTATTACACTAGTGGTCATGTAGAATATGTCTGTACGACTGCCCCAACAAGAAGCACTTACTGCTTCTGAAAATCAAGTCAATGCTCAGGTTGGGTCAATGAAACAGACGTGGACTGAGGACCGGTTATTTTCTTGATGAGGTACTCAAGAACACTACCCCAACAAAAAGCACTTACTGCAGTAAAAATCAAGTCAGCGCTTTTGTTTGGGAAGTATTGGTGAACAATTCAGAGCATTAAACACAATGGCATAAGTTGTGAGAGTCCACACCCGAAACAACCCCAAAGAGAAGCACTTATGGACTGCCCAAGCATCAGCGTCTCTATTTGAAGTTATTTCAAGGAGATATTTCCAACATTTTTTTCATTACAATTATCAACAATTTATCCCTTTGAAAGTATTACACTAGTGGTCATGTAGAATATGTCTGTACGACTGCCCCAACAAGAAGCACTTACTGCTTCTGAACATCAAGTCAATGCTCAGGTTGGGTCAATGAAACAGACGTGGACTGAGGACCGGTTATTTTCTTGATGAGGTACTCAAGAACACTACCCCAACAAAAAGCACTTACTGCAGTAAAAATCAAGTCAGCGCTTTTGTTTGGGAAGTATTGGTGAACAATTCAGAGCATTAAACACAATGGCATAAGTTGTGAGAGTCCACACCCGAAACAACCCCAAAGAGAAGCACTTATGGACTGCCCAAGCATCAGCGTCTCTATTTGAGGTTATTTCAAGGAGATATTTCCAACATTTTTTTCATTACAATTATTAACAATTTATCCCTTTGAAACTATTACACTAGTGGTCATGTAGAATATGTCTGTACGACTGCCCCAACAAGAAGCACTTACTGCTTCTGAACATCAAGTCAATGCTCAGGTTGGGTCAATGAAACAGACGTGGACTGAGGACCGGTTATTTTCTTGATGAGGTACTCAAGAACACTACCCCAACAAAAAGCACTTACTGCAGTAAAAATCAAGTCAGCGCTTTTGTTTGGGAAGTATTGGTGAACAAATCAAAACATTAAACACAATGGCATAAGTTGTGAGAGTCCACACCCGAAACAACCCCAAAGAGAAGCACTTATAGACTGCCCAAGCATCAGCGTCACTATTTGAGGTGATTTCAAGGGGATATTTTCAACAATTTTTTATTGCAATTATCGACAATTTATCCCTTTGAAAGTATTACATTAGTGGTCATGTAGATTGTGTCTGTACGGCTGCCCCAACAAGAAGCACTTACTGTTTCTGAACATCAAATCAATGCTCAGGTTGGGTCAATGAAACAGACGTGGACTGAGGACCGGTTATTTTCTTGATGAGGTACTCAAGAACACTACCCCAACAAGAAGCACTTACTGCAGTAAAAATCAAGTCAGTGCTTTTGTTTGGGAAGTATTGGTGAACAATTCAGAGCATTAAACACAATGGCATAAGTTGTGAGAGTCCACACCCGAAACAACCCCAAAGAGAAGCACTTATGGACTGCCCAAGCATCAGCGTCTCCATTTGAGGTGATTTCAAGGAGATATTTCCAACATTTTTTTCACTACAATTATCAACCATTTATCCCTTTGAAAGTATTACACTAGTGGTCATGTAGAATATGTCTGTACGACTGCCCCAACAAGAAGCACTTACTGCTTCTGAAAATCAAGTCAATGCTCAGGTTGGGTCAATGAAACAGACGTGGACTGAGGACCGGTTATTTTCTTGATGAGGTACTCAAGAACACTACCCCAACAAAAAGCACTTACTGCAGTAAAAATCAAGTCAGCGCTTTTGTTTGGGAAGTATTGGTGAACAAATCAAAACATTAAACACAATGGCATAAGTTGTGAGAGTCCACACCCGAAACAACCCCAAAGAGAAGCACTTATAGACTGCCCAAGCATCAGTGTCACTATTTGAGGTGATTCCAAGGGGATATTTTCAACAATTTTTTATTGCAATTATCGACAATTTATCCCTTTGAAAGTATTACATTAGTGGTCATGTAGATTGTGTCTGTACGGCTGCCCCAACAAGAAGCACTTACTGTTTCTGAACATCAAATCAATGCTCAGGTTGGGTCAATGAAACAGACGTGGACTGAGGACCGGTTATTTTCTTGATGAGGTACTCAAGAACACTACCCCAACAAGAAGCACTTACTGCAGTAAAAATCAAGTCAGCGCTTTTGTTTGGGAAGTATTGGTGAACAATTCAGAGCATTAAACACAATGGCATAAGTTGTGAGAGTCCACACCCGAAACAACCCCAAAGAGAAGCACTTATAGACTGCCCAAGCATCAGCGTCACTATTTGAGGTGATTTCAAGGGGATATTTTCAACAATTTTTTATTGCAATTATCGACAATTTATCCCTTTGAAAGTATTACATTAGTGGTCATGTAGATTGTGTCTGTACGGCTGCCCCAACAAGAAGCACTTACTGTTTCTGAACATCAAATCAATGCTCAGGTTGGGTCAATGAAACAGACGTGGACTGAGGACCGGTTATTTTCTTGATGAGGTACTCAAGAACACTACCCCAACAAGAAGCACTTACTGCAGTAAAAATCAAGTCAGTGCTTTTGTTTGGGAAGTATTGGTGAACAATTCAGAGCATTAAACACAATGGCATAAGTTGTGAGAGTCCACACCCGAAACAACCCCAAAGAGAAGCACTTATGGACTGCCCAAGCATCAGCGTCTCCATTTGAGGTGATTTCAAGGAGATATTTCCAACATTTTTTTCACTACAATTATCAACAATTTATCCCTTTGAAAGTATTACACTAGTGGTCATGTAGAATATGTCTGTACGACTGCCCCAACAAGAAGCACTTACTGCTTCTGAAAATCAAGTCAATGCTCAGGTTGGGTCAATGAAACAGACGTGGACTGAGGACCGGTTATTTTCTTGATGAGGTACTCAAGAACACTACCCCAACAAAAAGCACTTACTGCAGTAAAAATCAAGTCAGCGCTTTTGTTTGGGAAGTATTGGTGAACAAATCAAAACATTAAACACAATGGCATAAGTTGTGAGAGTCCACACTCGAAACAACCCCAAAGAGAAGCACTTATAGACTGCCCAAGCATCAGCGTCACTATTTGAGGTGATTTCAAGGGGATATTTTCAACAATTTTTTATTGCAATTATCGACAATTTATCCCTTTGAAAGTATTACATTAGTGGTCATGTAGATTGTGTCTGTACGGCTGCCCCAACAAGAAGCACTTACTGTTTCTGAACATCAAATCAATGCTCAGGTTGGGTCAATGAAACAGACGTGGACTGAGGACCGGTTATTTTCTTGATGAGGTACTCAAGAACACTACCCCAACAAGAAGCACTTACTGCAGTAAAAATCAAGTCAGCGCTTTTGTTTGGGAAGTATTGGTGAACAATTCAGAGCATTAAACACAATGGCATAAGTTGTGAGAGTCCACACCCGAAACAACCCCAAAGAGAAGCACTTATGGACTGCCCAAGCATCAGCGTCTCCATTTGAGGTGATTTCAAGGAGATATTTCCAACATTTTTTTCATTACAATTATCAACAATTTATCCCTTTGAAAGTATTACACTAGTGGTCATGTAGAATATGTCTGTACGACTGCCCCAACAAGAAGCACTTACTGCTTCTGAAAATCAAGTCAATGCTCAGGTTGGGTCAATGAAACAGACGTGGACTGAGGACCGGTTATTTTCTTGATGAGGTACTCAAGAACACTACCCCAACAAAAAGTACTTACTGCAGTAAAAATCAAGTCAGCGCTTTTGTTTGGGAAGTATTGGTGAACATTTCAGGCATTAAACCTAATGGGAAATGTTTTGTGAAAGTTCACACCCGAAACAACCCCAAAGAGAAGCACTTATGAACAGCCCAAGCATCAGCGTCTCTATTTGAGGTGATTTCAAGGGGATATTTTCAACAATTTTTTATTGCAATTATCGACAATTTATCCCTTTGAAAGTATTACATTAGTGGTCATGTAGATTATGTCTGTACGACTGCCCCAAAAAGAAGCACTTACCGCTTCTGAATATCAAGTCGATGTTCAGGTTTGGTCAATGAAACAGACGTGGACTGAGGACCGGTTATTTTCTTGATGAGGTACTCAAGAACACTACCCCAACAAAAAGCACTTACTGCAGTAAAAATCAAGTCAGCGCTTTTGTTTGGGAAGTATTGGTGAACAATTCAGAGCATTAAACACAATGGCATAAGTTGTGAGAGTCCACACCCGAAACAACCCCAAAGAGAAGCACTTATGAACAGCCCAAGCATCAGCGTCTCTATTTGAGGTGATTTCAAGGGGATATTTTCAACAATTTTTTATTGCAATTATCGACAATTTATCCCTTTGAAAGTATTACATTAGTGGTCATGTAGATTGTGTCTGTACGACTGCCCCAACAAGAAGCACTTACTGTTTCTGAACATCAAGTCAATGCTCAGGTTGGGTCAATGAAACAGACATGGACTGAGGACCGGTTATTTTCTTGATGAGGTACTCAAGAACACTACCCCAACAAAAAGCACTTACTGCAGTAAAAATCAAGTCAGCGCTTTTGTTTGGGAAAGTATTGGTGAACATTTCAGGCATCAAACACAATGGGAAATGTTTTGTGAGAGTTCACACCCGAAACAACCCCAAAGAGAAGCACTTATGAACAGCCCAAGCATCAGCGTCTCTATTTGAGGTGATTTCAAGGGGATATTTCCAACAATTTTTAAATTACAATTATCGACAATTTGTCCTTTTGAAAGTATTACATTAGTGGTCATGTAGAATATGTGTGTACGACTGCCCCAACAAGAAGCACTTACTGTTTCTGAACATCAAGTCAATGCTCAGGTTGGGTCAATGAAACAGACATGGACTGAGGACCGGTTATTTTCTTGATGAGGTACTCAAGAACACTACCCCAACAAAAAGCACTTACTGCAGTAAAAATCAAGTCAGCGCTTTTGTTTGGGAAGTATTGGTGAACAATTCAGAGCATTAAACACAATGGCATAAGTTGTGAGAGTCCACACCCGAAACAACCCCAAAGAGAAGCACTTATGGACTGCCCAAGCATCAGCGTCTCCATTTGAGGTGATTTCAAGGAGATATTTCCAACATTTTTTTCATTACAATTATCAACAATTTATCCCTTTGAAAGTATTACACTAGTGGTCATGTAGAATATGTCTGTACGACTGCCCCAACAAGAAGCACTTACTGTTTCTGAACATCAAGTCAATGCTCAGGTTGGGTCAATGAAACAGACATGGACTGAGGACCGGTTATTTTCTTGATGAGGTACTCAAGAACACTACCCCAACAAAAAGCACTTACTGCAGTAAAAATCAAGTCAGCGCTTTTGTTTGGGAAGTATTGGTGAACATTTCAGGCATTAAACACAATGGGAAATGTTTTGTGAGAGTTCACACCCGAAACAACCCCAAAGAGAAGCACTTATGAACAGCCCAAGCATCAGCGTCTCTATTTGAGGTGATTTCAAGGGGATATTTTCAACAATTTTTTATTGCAATTATCGACAATTTATCCCTTTGAAAGTATTACATTAGTGGTCATGTAGATTGTGTCTGTACGACTGCCCCAACAAGAAGCACTTACCGTTGCTAAACATCAAGTCAATGCTCAGGTTGAGTCAATGAAACGGACGAGGACTGGGAGTCGTCCATTTATTTCCCATAAGCGCATGGATGAGTCCTCCCTCTTACTTCTGTCTTGTGAGACGTTGAAGTGCTACCGAGTGGAAGAAATCTCCTTTTAAATATGTTTTTTTCATTTAAACTTGACTCCACCTTCTTTGTCAAGTAGTTTCAATTGGTTTGGAATGGTCTGGAATTTTCTTCATCCCCCTTCTCCATTTTTGGACGACAACCATCAATTCTGTAGCTAATTCCCGGGTGTTAACGACCGATCAAAATGCGGTTGTTTTCCTATGAATAGAAACATTCCACCGAGCTGCTCTGGCCAGATTTGTATTAGCAGTATAATTTTGAAAGTATTACATTAGTGGTCATGTAGAATATGCCTGTACGACTGCCCCAACAAGAAGCACTTACTGTTTCTGAACAACAAGTCAATGCACAGGTTGGGTCAATGAAACGGACGTGGACTGTGGGTTGTTATTTTCTTGACGAGGTACTCAAGAACACTACCCCAACAAAAAGCACTTACTATAGTAAAAATCAAGTCAGCGCTTTTGTTTGGGAAGTATTGGTGAACAATTCAGAGCATTAAACACAAATGCATGTGTACACCCGAAACAACCCCAAAGAGAAGCAGTTATGGACTGCCCAAGCATCAGTGTCTCTGTTTGAGGTGATTTCAAACTGATATTTTCAACAATTTTTTATTGCAATTATCGACAATTTATCCCTTTGAAAGTATTACATTAGTGGTCATGTAGATTATGTCTGTACGACTGCCCCAAAAAGAAGCACTTACCGCTTCTGAATATCAAGTCGATGTTCAGGTTTGGTCAATGAAACAGACGTGGACTGAGGACCGGTTATTTTCTTGATGGGGTACTCAAGAACACTACCCCAACAAGAAGCACTTACTGCAGTAAAAATCAAGTCAGCGCTTTTGTTTGGGAAGTATTGGTGAACAAATCAGAGCATTAAACACAATGGCATAAGTTGTGAGAGTCCACACCCGAAACAACCCCAAAGAGAAGCACTTATGGACTGCCCAAGCATCAGCGTCTCTATTTGAGGTGATTTCAAGGGGATATTTCCAACAATTTTTGATTACAATTATCGACAATTTGTCCTTTTGAAAGTATTACATTAGTGGTCATGTAGAATATGTCTGTACGACTGCCCCAACAAGAAGCACTTACTGTTTCTGAACATCAAGTCAATGCTCAGGTTGGGTCAATGAAACAGACGTGGACTGAGGACCGGTTATTTTCTTGATGAGGTACTCAAGAACACTACCCCAACAAAAAGCACTTGCTGCAGTAAAAATCAAGTCAGCGCTATTGTTTGGGAAGTATTGGTGAACAATTCAGAGCATTAAACACAATGGCATAAGTTGTGAGAGTCCACACCCGAAACAACCCCAAAGAGAAGCACTTATGGACTGCCCAAGCATCAGCGTCTCTATTTGAAGTTATTTCAAGGAGATATTTCCAACATTTTTTTCATTACAATTATCAACAATTTATCCCTTTGAAAGTATTACACTAGTGGTCATGTAGAATATGTGTGTACGACTGCCCCAACAAGAAGCACTTACTGTTTCTGAACATCAAGTCAATGCTCAGGTTGGGTCAATGAAACAGACATGGACTGAGGACCGGTTATTTTCTTGATGAGGTACTCAAGAACACTACCCCAACAAAAAGCACTTACTGCAGTAAAAATCAAGTCAGCGCTTTTGTTTGGGAAGTATTGGTGAACAATTCAGAGCATTAAACACAATGGCATAAGTTGTGAGAGTCCACACCCGAAACAACCCCAAAGAGAAGCACTTATGGACTGCCCAAGCATCAGCGTCTCCATTTGAGGTGATTTCAAGGAGATATTTCCAACATTTTTTTCATTACAATTATCAACAATTTATCCCTTTGAAAGTATTACACTAGTGGTCATGTAGAATATGTCTGTACGACTGCCCCAACAAGAAGCACTTACTGCTTCTGAAAATCAAGTCAATGCTCAGGTTAGGTCAATGAAACAGACGTGGACTGAGGACCGGTTATTTTCTTGATGATGTACTCAAGAACACTACCCCAACAAAAAGCACTTACTGCAGTAAAAATCAAGTCAGCGCTTTTGTTTGGGAAGTATTGGTGAACATTTCAGGCATTAAACACAATGGGAAATGTTTTGTGAGAGTTCACACCCGAAACAACCCCAAAGAGAAGCACTTATGAACAGCCCAAGCATCAGCGTCTCTATTTGAGGTGATTTCAAGGGGATATTTTCAACAATTTTTTATTGCAATTATCGACAATTTATCCCTTTGAAAGTATTACATTAGTGGTCATGTAGATTGTGTCTGTACGACTGCCCCAACAAGAAGCACTTACCGTTGCTAAACATCAAGTCAATGCTCAGGTTGAGTCAATGAAACGGACGAGGACTGGGAGTCGTCCATTTATTTCCCATAAGCGCATGGATGAGTCCTCCCTCTTACTTCTGTCTTGTGAGACGTTGAAGTGCTACCGAGTGGAAGAAATCTCCTTTTAAATATGTTTTTTTCATTTAAACTTGACTCCACCTTCTTTGTCAAGTAGTTTCAATTGGTTTGGAATGGTCTGGAATTTTCTTCATCCCCCTTCTCCATTTTTGGACGACAACCATCAATTCTGTAGCTAATTCCCGGGTGTTAACGACCGATCAAAATGCGGTTGTTTTCCTATGAATAGAAACATTCCACCGAGCTGCTCTGGCCAGATTTGTATTAGCAGTATAATTTTGAAAGTATTACATTAGTGGTCATGTAGAATATGCCTGTACGACTGCCCCAACAAGAAGCACTTACTGTTTCTGAACAACAAGTCAATGCACAGGTTGGGTCAATGAAACGGACGTGGACTGTGGGTTGTTATTTTCTTGACGAGGTACTCAAGAACACTACCCCAACAAAAAGCACTTACTATAGTAAAAATCAAGTCAGCGCTTTTGTTTGGGAAGTATTGGTGAACAATTCAGAGCATTAAACACAAATGCATGTGTACACCCGAAACAACCCCAAAGAGAAGCAGTTATGGACTGCCCAAGCATCAGTGTCTCTGTTTGAGGTGATTTCAAACTGATATTTTCAACAATTTTTTATTGCAATTATCGACAATTTATCCCTTTGAAAGTATTACATTAGTGGTCATGTAGATTATGTCTGTACGACTGCCCCAAAAAGAAGCACTTACCGCTTCTGAATATCAAGTCGATGTTCAGGTTTGGTCAATGAAACAGACGTGGACTGAGGACCGGTTATTTTCTTGATGGGGTACTCAAGAACACTACCCCAACAAGAAGCACTTACTGCAGTAAAAATCAAGTCAGCGCTTTTGTTTGGGAAGTATTGGTGAACAAATCAGAGCATTAAACACAATGGCATAAGTTGTGAGAGTCCACACCCGAAACAACCCCAAAGAGAAGCACTTATGGACTGCCCAAGCATCAGCGTCTCTATTTGAGGTGATTTCAAGGGGATATTTCCAACAATTTTTGATTACAATTATCGACAATTTGTCCTTTTGAAAGTATTACATTAGTGGTCATGTAGAATATGTCTGTACGACTGCCCCAACAAGAAGCACTTACTGTTTCTGAACATCAAGTCAATGCTCAGGTTGGGTCAATGAAACAGACGTGGACTGAGGACCGGTTATTTTCTTGATGAGGTACTCAAGAACACTACCCCAACAAAAAGCACTTGCTGCAGTAAAAATCAAGTCAGCGCTATTGTTTGGGAAGTATTGGTGAACAATTCAGAGCATTAAACACAATGGCATAAGTTGTGAGAGTCCACACCCGAAACAACCCCAAAGAGAAGCACTTATGGACTGCCCAAGCATCAGCGTCTCTATTTGAAGTTATTTCAAGGAGATATTTCCAACATTTTTTTCATTACAATTATCAACAATTTATCCCTTTGAAAGTATTACACTAGTGGTCATGTAGAATATGTCTGTACGACTGCCCCAACAAGAAGCACTTACTGCTTCTGAACATCAAGTCAATGCTCAGGTTGGGTCAATGAAACAGACGTGGACTGAGGACCGGTTATTTTCTTGATGAGGTACTCAAGAACACTACCCCAACAAAAAGCACTTACTGCAGTAAAAATCAAGTCAGCGCTTTTGTTTGGGAAGTATTGGTGAACAATTCAGAGCATTAAACACAATGGCATAAGTTGTGAGAGTCCACACCCGAAACAACCCCAAAGAGAAGCACTTATGGACTGCCCAAGCATCAGCGTCTCTATTTGAGGTTATTTCAAGGAGATATTTCCAACATTTTTTTCATTACAATTATTAACAATTTATCCCTTTGAAAGTATTACACTAGTGGTCATGTAGAATATGTCTGTACGACTGCCCCAACAAGAAGCACTTACTGCTTCTGAACATCAAGTCAATGCTCAGGTTGGGTCAATGAAACAGACGTGGACTGAGGACCGGTTATTTTCTTGATGAGGTACTCAAGAACACTACCCCAACAAAAAGCACTTACTCCAGTAAAAATCAAGTCAGCGCTTTTGTTTGGGAAGTATTGGTGAACAAATCAAAACATTAAACACAATGGCATAAGTTGTGAGAGTCCACACCCGAAACAACCCCAAAGAGAAGCACTTATAGACTGCCCAAGCATCAGCGTCACTATTTGAGGTGATTTCAAGGGGATATTTTCAACAATTTTTTATTGCAATTATCGACAATTTATCCCTTTGAAAGTATTACATTAGTGGTCATGTAGATTGTGTCTGTACGGCTGCCCCAACAAGAAGCACTTACTGTTTCTGAACATCAAATCAATGCTCAGGTTGGGTCAATGAAACAGACGTGGACTGAGGACCGGTTATTTTCTTGATGAGGTACTCAAGAACACTACCCCAACAAGAAGCACTTACTGCAGTAAAAATCAAGTCAGTGCTTTTGTTTGGGAAGTATTGGTGAACAATTCAGAGCATTAAACACAATGGCATAAGTTGTGAGAGTCCACACCCGAAACAACCCCAAAGAGAAGCACTTATGGACTGCCCAAGCATCAGCGTCTCCATTTGAGGTGATTTCAAGGAGATATTTCCAACATTTTTTTCCACTACAATTATCAACAATTTATCCCTTTGAAAGTATTACACTAGTGGTCATGTAGAATATGTCTGTACGACTGCCCCAACAAGAAGCACTTACTGCTTCTGAAAATCAAGTCAATGCTCAGGTTGGGTCAATGAAACAGACGTGGACTGAGGACCGGTTATTTTCTTGATGGGGTACTCAAGAACACTACCCCAACAAGAAGCACTTACTGCAGTAAAAATCAAGTCAGCGCTTTTGTTTGGGAAGTATTGGTGAACAAATCAGAGCATTAAACACAATGGCATAAGTTGTGAGAGTCCACACCCGAAACAACCCCAAAGAGAAGCACTTATGGACTGCCCAAGCATCAGCGTCTCTATTTGAGGTGATTTCAAGGGGATATTTCCAACAATTTTTGATTACAATTATCGACAATTTGTCCTTTTGAAAGTATTACATTAGTGGTCATGTAGAATATGTCTGTACGACTGCCCCAACAAGAAGCACTTACTGTTTCTGAACATCAAGTCAATGCTCAGGTTGGGTCAATGAAACAGACGTGGACTGAGGACCGGTTATTTTCTTGATGAGGTACTCAAGAACACTACCCCAACAAAAAGCACTTGCTGCAGTAAAAATCAAGTCAGCGCTATTGTTTGGGAAGTATTGGTGAACAATTCAGAGCATTAAACACAATGGCATAAGTTGTGAGAGTCCACACCCGAAACAACCCCAAAGAGAAGCACTTATGGACTGCCCAAGCATCAGCGTCTCTATTTGAAGTTATTTCAAGGAGATATTTCCAACATTTTTTTCATTACAATTATCAACAATTTATCCCTTTGAAAGTATTACACTAGTGGTCATGTAGAATATGTGTGTACGACTGCCCCAACAAGAAGCACTTACTGTTTCTGAACATCAAGTCAATGCTCAGGTTGGGTCAATGAAACAGACATGGACTGAGGACCGGTTATTTTCTTGATGAGGTACTCAAGAACACTACCCCAACAAAAAGCACTTACTGCAGTAAAAATCAAGTCAGCGCTTTTGTTTGGGAAGTATTGGTGAACAATTCAGAGCATTAAACACAATGGCATAAGTTGTGAGAGTCCACACCCGAAACAACCCCAAAGAGAAGCACTTATGGACTGCCCAAGCATCAGCGTCTCCATTTGAGGTGATTTCAAGGAGATATTTCCAACATTTTTTTCATTACAATTATCAACAATTTATCCCTTTGAAAGTATTACACTAGTGGTCATGTAGAATATGTCTGTACGACTGCCCCAACAAGAAGCACTTACTGCTTCTGAAAATCAAGTCAATGCTCAGGTTAGGTCAATGAAACAGACGTGGACTGAGGACCGGTTATTTTCTTGATGATGTACTCAAGAACACTACCCCAACAAAAAGCACTTACTGCAGTAAAAATCAAGTCAGCGCTTTTGTTTGGGAAGTATTGGTGAACATTTCAGGCATTAAACACAATGGGAAATGTTTTGTGAGAGTTCACACCCGAAACAACCCCAAAGAGAAGCACTTATGAACAGCCCAAGCATCAGCGTCTCTATTTGAGGTGATTTCAAGGGGATATTTTCAACAATTTTTTATTGCAATTATCGACAATTTATCCCTTTGAAAGTATTACATTAGTGGTCATGTAGATTGTGTCTGTACGACTGCCCCAACAAGAAGCACTTACCGTTGCTAAACATCAAGTCAATGCTCAGGTTGAGTCAATGAAACGGACGAGGACTGGGAGTCGTCCATTTATTTCCCATAAGCGCATGGATGAGTCCTCCCTCTTACTTCTGTCTTGTGAGACGTTGAAGTGCTACCGAGTGGAAGAAATCTCCTTTTAAATATGTTTTTTTCATTTAAACTTGACTCCACCTTCTTTGTCAAGTAGTTTCAATTGGTTTGGAATGGTCTGGAATTTTCTTCATCCCCCTTCTCCATTTTTGGACGACAACCATCAATTCTGTAGCTAATTCCCGGGTGTTAACGACCGATCAAAATGCGGTTGTTTTCCTATGAATAGAAACATTCCACCGAGCTGCTCTGGCCAGATTTGTATTAGCAGTATAATTTTGAAAGTATTACATTAGTGGTCATGTAGAATATGCCTGTACGACTGCCCCAACAAGAAGCACTTACTGTTTCTGAACAACAAGTCAATGCACAGGTTGGGTCAATGAAACGGACGTGGACTGTGGGTTGTTATTTTCTTGACGAGGTACTCAAGAACACTACCCCAACAAAAAGCACTTACTATAGTAAAAATCAAGTCAGCGCTTTTGTTTGGGAAGTATTGGTGAACAATTCAGAGCATTAAACACAAATGCATGTGTACACCCGAAACAACCCCAAAGAGAAGCAGTTATGGACTGCCCAAGCATCAGTGTCTCTGTTTGAGGTGATTTCAAACTGATATTTTCAACAATTTTTTATTGCAATTATCGACAATTTATCCCTTTGAAAGTATTACATTAGTGGTCATGTAGATTATGTCTGTACGACTGCCCCAAAAAGAAGCACTTACCGCTTCTGAATATCAAGTCGATGTTCAGGTTTGGTCAATGAAACAGACGTGGACTGAGGACCGGTTATTTTCTTGATGGGGTACTCAAGAACACTACCCCAACAAGAAGCACTTACTGCAGTAAAAATCAAGTCAGCGCTTTTGTTTGGGAAGTATTGGTGAACAAATCAGAGCATTAAACACAATGGCATAAGTTGTGAGAGTCCACACCCGAAACAACCCCAAAGAGAAGCACTTATGGACTGCCCAAGCATCAGCGTCTCTATTTGAGGTGATTTCAAGGGGATATTTCCAACAATTTTTGATTACAATTATCGACAATTTGTCCTTTTGAAAGTATTACATTAGTGGTCATGTAGAATATGTCTGTACGACTGCCCCAACAAGAAGCACTTACTGTTTCTGAACATCAAGTCAATGCTCAGGTTGGGTCAATGAAACAGACGTGGACTGAGGACCGGTTATTTTCTTGATGAGGTACTCAAGAACACTACCCCAACAAAAAGCACTTGCTGCAGTAAAAATCAAGTCAGCGCTATTGTTTGGGAAGTATTGGTGAACAATTCAGAGCATTAAACACAATGGCATAAGTTGTGAGAGTCCACACCCGAAACAACCCCAAAGAGAAGCACTTATGGACTGCCCAAGCATCAGCGTCTCTATTTGAAGTTATTTCAAGGAGATATTTCCAACATTTTTTTCATTACAATTATCAACAATTTATCCCTTTGAAAGTATTACACTAGTGGTCATGTAGAATATGTCTGTACGACTGCCCCAACAAGAAGCACTTACTGCTTCTGAACATCAAGTCAATGCTCAGGTTGGGTCAATGAAACAGACGTGGACTGAGGACCGGTTATTTTCTTGATGAGGTACTCAAGAACACTACCCCAACAAAAAGCACTTACTGCAGTAAAAATCAAGTCAGCGCTTTTGTTTGGGAAGTATTGGTGAACAATTCAGAGCATTAAACACAATGGCATAAGTTGTGAGAGTCCACACCCGAAACAACCCCAAAGAGAAGCACTTATGGACTGCCCAAGCATCAGCGTCTCTATTTGAGGTTATTTCAAGGAGATATTTCCAACATTTTTTTCATTACAATTATTAACAATTTATCCCTTTGAAAGTATTACACTAGTGGTCATGTAGAATATGTCTGTACGACTGCCCCAACAAGAAGCACTTACTGCTTCTGAACATCAAGTCAATGCTCAGGTTGGGTCAATGAAACAGACGTGGACTGAGGACCGGTTATTTTCTTGATGAGGTACTCAAGAACACTACCCCAACAAAAAGCACTTACTCCAGTAAAAATCAAGTCAGCGCTTTTGTTTGGGAAGTATTGGTGAACAAATCAAAACATTAAACACAATGGCATAAGTTGTGAGAGTCCACACCCGAAACAACCCCAAAGAGAAGCACTTATAGACTGCCCAAGCATCAGCGTCACTATTTGAGGTGATTTCAAGGGGATATTTTCAACAATTTTTTATTGCAATTATCGACAATTTATCCCTTTGAAAGTATTACATTAGTGGTCATGTAGATTGTGTCTGTACGGCTGCCCCAACAAGAAGCACTTACTGTTTCTGAACATCAAATCAATGCTCAGGTTGGGTCAATGAAACAGACGTGGACTGAGGACCGGTTATTTTCTTGATGAGGTACTCAAGAACACTACCCCAACAAGAAGCACTTACTGCAGTAAAAATCAAGTCAGTGCTTTTGTTTGGGAAGTATTGGTGAACAATTCAGAGCATTAAACACAATGGCATAAGTTGTGAGAGTCCACACCCGAAACAACCCCAAAGAGAAGCACTTATGGACTGCCCAAGCATCAGCGTCTCCATTTGAGGTGATTTCAAGGAGATATTTCCAACATTTTTTTCCACTACAATTATCAACAATTTATCCCTTTGAAAGTATTACACTAGTGGTCATGTAGAATATGTCTGTACGACTGCCCCAACAAGAAGCACTTACTGCTTCTGAAAATCAAGTCAATGCTCAGGTTGGGTCAATGAAACAGACGTGGACTGAGGACCGGTTATTTTCTTGATGAGGTACTCAAGAACACTACCCCAACAAAAAGCACTTACTCCAGTAAAAATCAAGTCAGCGCTTTTGTTTGGGAAGTATTGGTGAACAAATCAAAACATTAAACACAATGGCATAAGTTGTGAGAGTCCACACCCGAAACAACCCCAAAGAGAAGCACTTATAGACTGCCCAAGCATCAGCGTCACTATTTGAGGTGATTTCAAGGGGATATTTTCAACAATTTTTTATTGCAATTATCGACAATTTATCCCTTTGAAAGTATTACATTAGTGGTCATGTAGATTATGTCTGTACGACTGCCCCAACAAGAAGCACTTACTGTTTCTGAACATCAAGTCAATGCTCAGGTTGGGTCAATGAAACAGACGTGGACTGAGGACCGGTTATTTTCTTGATGAGGTACTCAAGAACACTACCCCAACAAAAAGCACTTACTGCAGTAAAAATCAAGTCAGCGCTTTTGTTTGGGAAGTATTGGTGAACAATTCAGAGCATTAAACACAATGGCATAAGTTGTGAGAGTCCACACCCGAAACAACCCCAAAGAGAAGCACTTATGGACTGCCCAAGCATCAGCGTCTCTATTTGAAGTTATTTCAAGGAGATATTTCCAACATTTTTTTCATTACAATTATCAACAATTTATCCCTTTGAAAGTATTACACTAGTGGTCATGTAGAATATGTCTGTACGACTGCCCCAACAAGAAGCACTTACTGCTTCTGAACATCAAGTCAATGCTCAGGTTGGGTCAATGAAACAGACGTGGACTGAGGACCGGTTATTTTCTTGATGAGGTACTCAAGAACACTACCCCAACAAAAAGCACTTACTGCAGTAAAAATCAAGTCAGCGCTTTTGTTTGGGAAGTATTGGTGAACAATTCAGAGCATTAAACACAATGGCATAAGTTGTGAGAGTCCACACCCGAAACAACCCCAAAGAGAAGCACTTATGGACTGCCCAAGCATCAGCGTCTCTATTTGAGGTTATTTCAAGGAGATATTTCCAACATTTTTTTCATTACAATTATTAACAATTTATCCCTTTGAAAGTATTACACTAGTGGTCATGTAGAATATGTCTGTACGACTGCCCCAACAAGAAGCACTTACTGCTTCTGAACATCAAGTCAATGCTCAGGTTGGGTCAATGAAACAGACGTGGACTGAGGACCGGTTATTTTCTTGATGAGGTACTCAAGAACACTACCCCAACAAAAAGCACTTACTGCAGTAAAAATCAAGTCAGCGCTTTTGTTTGGGAAGTATTGGTGAACAAATCAAAACATTAAACACAATGGCATAAGTTGTGAGAGTCCACACCCGAAACAACCCCAAAGAGAAGCACTTATAGACTGCCCAAGCATCAGCGTCACTATTTGAGGTGATTTCAAGGGGATATTTTCAACAAATTTTTATTGCAATTATCGACAATTTATCCCTTTGAAAGTATTACATTAGTGGTCATGTAGATTGTGTCTGTACGGCTGCCCCAACAAGAAGCACTTACTGTTTCTGAACATCAAATCAATGCTCAGGTTGGGTCAATGAAACAGACGTGGACTGAGGACCGGTTATTTTCTTGATGAGGTACTCAAGAACACTACCCCAACAAGAAGCACTTACTGCAGTAAAAATCAAGTCAGTGCTTTTGTTTGGGAAGTATTGGTGAACAATTCAGAGCATTAAACACAATGGCATAAGTTGTGAGAGTCCACACCCGAAACAACCCCAAAGAGAAGCACTTATGGACTGCCCAAGCATCAGCGTCTCCATTTGAGGTGATTTCAAGGAGATATTTCCAACATTTTTTTCACTACAATTATCAACAATTTATCCCTTTGAAAGTATTACACTAGTGGTCATGTAGAATATGTCTGTACGACTGCCCCAACAAGAAGCACTTACTGCTTCTGAAAATCAAGTCAATGCTCAGGTTGGGTCAATGAAACAGACGTGGACTGAGGACCGGTTATTTTCTTGATGAGGTACTCAAGAACACTACCCCAACAAAAAGCACTTACTGCAGTAAAAATCAAGTCAGCGCTTTTGTTTGGGAAGTATTGGTGAACAAATCAAAACATTAAACACAATGGCATAAGTTGTGAGAGTCCACACCCGAAACAACCCCAAAGAGAAGCACTTATAGACTGCCCAAGCATCAGCGTCACTATTTGAGGTGATTCCAAGGGGATATTTTCAACAATTTTTTATTGCAATTATCGACAATTTATCCCTTTGAAAGTATTACATTAGTGGTCATGTAGATTGTGTCTGTACGGCTGCCCCAACAAGAAGCACTTACTGTTTCTGAACATCAAATCAATGCTCAGGTTGGGTCAATGAAACAGACGTGGACTGAGGACCGGTTATTTTCTTGATGAGGTACTCAAGAACACTACCCCAACAAGAAGCACTTACTGCAGTAAAAATCAAGTCAGCGCTTTTGTTTGGGAAGTATTGGTGAACAATTCAGAGCATTAAACACAATGGCATAAGTTGTGAGAGTCCACACCCGAAACAACCCCAAAGAGAAGCACTTATAGACTGCCCAAGCATCAGCGTCACTATTTGAGGTGATTTCAAGGGGATATTTTCAACAATTTTTTATTGCAATTATCGACAATTTATCCCTTTGAAAGTATTACATTAGTGGTCATGTAGATTGTGTCTGTACGGCTGCCCCAACAAGAAGCACTTACTGTTTCTGAACATCAAATCAATGCTCAGGTTGGGTCAATGAAACAGACGTGGACTGAGGACCGGTTATTTTCTTGATGAGGTACTCAAGAACACTACCCCAACAAGAAGCACTTACTGCAGTAAAAATCAAGTCAGCGCTTTTGTTTGGGAAGTATTGGTGAACAATTCAGAGCATTAAACACAATGGCATAAGTTGTGAGAGTCCACACCCGAAAC
The DNA here is from genome assembly GCF_033978685.3 of Nerophis lumbriciformis. NCBI lineage: Eukaryota > Metazoa > Chordata > Actinopteri > Syngnathiformes > Syngnathidae > Nerophis > Nerophis lumbriciformis. Next base: position 29,319,892 of record NC_084558.2, on the reverse strand, counting down.
AACCCCAAAGAGAAGCACTTATGGACTGCCCAAGCATCAGCGTCTCCATTTGAGGTGATTTCAAGGAGATATTTCCAACATTTTTTTCATTACAATTATCAACAATTTATCCCTTTGAAAGTATTACACTAGTGGTCATGTAGAATATGTCTGTACGACTGCCCCAACAAGAAGCACTTACTGCTTCTGAAAATCAAGTCAATGCTCAGGTTGGGTCAATGAAACAGACGTGGACTGAGGACCGGTTATTTTCTTGATGAGGTACTCAAGAACACTACCCCAACAAAAAGTACTTACTGCAGTAAAAATCAAGTCAGCGCTTTTGTTTGGGAAGTATTGGTGAACATTTCAGGCATTAAACCTAATGGGAAATGTTTTGTGAGAGTTCACACCCGAAACAACCCCAAAGAGAAGCACTTATGAACAGCCCAAGCATCAGCGTCTCTATTTGAGGTGATTTCAAGGGGATATTTTCAACAATTTTTTATTGCAATTATCGACAATTTATCCCTTTGAAAGTATTACATTAGTGGTCATGTAGATTATGTCTGTACGACTGCCCCAAAAAGAAGCACTTACCGCTTCTGAATATCAAGTCGATGTTCAGGTTTGGTCAATGAAACAGACGTGGACTGAGGACCGGTTATTTTCTTGATGAGGTACTCAAGAACACTACCCCAACAAAAAGCACTTACTGCAGTAAAAATCAAGTCAGCGCTTTTGTTTGGGAAGTATTGGTGAACAATTCAGAGCATTAAACACAATGGCATAAGTTGTGAGAGTCCACACCCGAAACAACCCCAAAGAGAAGCACTTATGAACAGCCCAAGCATCAGCGTCTCTATTTGAGGTGATTTCAAGGGGATATTTTCAACAATTTTTTATTGCAATTATCGACAATTTATCCCTTTGAAAGTATTACATTAGTGGTCATGTAGATTGTGTCTGTACGACTGCCCCAACAAGAAGCACTTACTGTTTCTGAACATCAAGTCAATGCTCAGGTTGGGTCAATGAAACAGACATGGACTGAGGACCGGTTATTTTCTTGATGAGGTACTCAAGAACACTACCCCAACAAAAAGCACTTACTGCAGTAAAAATCAAGTCAGCGCTTTTGTTTGGGAAAGTATTGGTGAACATTTCAGGCATCAAACACAATGGGAAATGTTTTGTGAGAGTTCACACCCGAAACAACCCCAAAGAGAAGCACTTATGAACAGCCCAAGCATCAGCGTCTCTATTTGAGGTGATTTCAAGGGGATATTTCCAACAATTTTTAAATTACAATTATCGACAATTTGTCCTTTTGAAAGTATTACATTAGTGGTCATGTAGAATATGTGTGTACGACTGCCCCAACAAGAAGCACTTACTGTTTCTGAACATCAAGTCAATGCTCAGGTTGGGTCAATGAAACAGACATGGACTGAGGACCGGTTATTTTCTTGATGAGGTACTCAAGAACACTACCCCAACAAAAAGCACTTACTGCAGTAAAAATCAAGTCAGCGCTTTTGTTTGGGAAGTATTGGTGAACAATTCAGAGCATTAAACACAATGGCATAAGTTGTGAGAGTCCACACCCGAAACAACCCCAAAGAGAAGCACTTATGGACTGCCCAAGCATCAGCGTCTCCATTTGAGGTGATTTCAAGGAGATATTTCCAACATTTTTTTCATTACAATTATCAACAATTTATCCCTTTGAAAGTATTACACTAGTGGTCATGTAGAATATGTCTGTGCGACTGCCCCAACAAGAAGCACTTACTGCTTCTGAAAATCAAGTCAATGCTCAGGTTAGGTCAATGAAACAGACGTGGACTGAGGACCGGTTATTTTCTTGATGATGTACTCAAGAACACTACCCCAACAAAAAGCACTTACTGCAGTAAAAATCAAGTCAGCGCTTTTGTTTGGGAAGTATTGGTGAACATTTCAGGCATTAAACACAATGGGAAATGTTTTGTGAGAGTTCACACCCGAAACAACCCCAAAGAGAAGCACTTATGAACAGCCCAAGCATCAGCGTCTCTATTTGAGGTGATTTCAAGGGGATATTTTCAACAATTTTTTATTGCAATTATCGACAATTTATCCCTTTGAAAGTATTACATTAGTGGTCATGTAGATTGTGTCTGTACGACTGCCCCAACAAGAAGCACTTACCGTTGCTAAACATCAAGTCAATGCTCAGGTTGAGTCAATGAAACGGACGAGGACTGGGAGTCGTCCATTTATTTCCCATAAGCGCATGGATGAGTCCTCCCTCTTACTTCTGTCTTGTGAGACGTTGAAGTGCTACCGAGTGGAAGAAATCTCCTTTTAAATATGTTTTTTTCATTTAAACTTGACTCCACCTTTTTTGTCAAGTAGTTTCAATTGGTTTGGAATGGTCTGGAATTTTCTACATCCCCCTTCTGCATTTTTGGACGACAACAATCAATTCTGTAGCTTATTCCCGGGTGTTAACGACCGATCAAAATGCGGTTGTTTTCCTATGAATAGAAACATTCCACCGAGCTGCTCTGGCCAGATTTGTATTAGCAGTATAATTTTGAAAGTATTACATTAGTGGTCATGTAGATTGTGTCTGTACGACTGCCCCAACAAGAAGCACTTACTGTTTCTGAACAACAAGTCAATGCACAGGTTGGGTCAATGAAACGGACGTGGACTGTGGGTTGTTATTTTCTTGACGAGGTACTCAAGAACGCTACCCCAACAAGAAGCACTTACTGCAGTAAAAATCAAGTCAGCGCTTTTGTTTGGGAAGCATTGGTGAACAATTCAGAGCATTAAACACAATGGCATAAGTTGTGAGAGTCCACACCCGAAACAACCCCAAAGAGAAGCACTTATGGACTGCCCAAGCATCAGCGTCTCCATTTGAGGTGATTTCAAGGAGATATTTCCAACATTTTTTTCATTACAATTATCAACAATTTATCCCTTTGAAAGTATTACACTAGTGGTCATGTAGAATGTCTGTACGACTGCCCCAACAAGAAGCACTTACTGCTTCTGAAAATCAAGTCAATGCTCAGGTTGGGTCAATGAAACAGACGTGGACTGAGGACCGGTTATTTTCTTGATGAGGTACTCAAGAACACTACCCCAACAAAAAGCACTTACTGCAGTAAAAATCAAGTCAGCGCTTTTGTTTGGGAAGTATACGTCACTTCCTGTCAATGAGAAAGGACGCAAAAGAAAAAGGCTCCGATTCTGCTACCGGAGTTTTTGTTAAATCTGAAGATTTTGACCACTGATTTGTGATCACAGCCACAGGAGAGTCACCTGGCATCTTCGATCTGATATTGGTCAGTTGAGAGGCACAGAAACACTGAAATAAGGCGAGTTGGAAGAGCCGTTAGCCTCAAGCCAACGGCGCCTTGCCGCAGTTCAAAGCGGTTGCCTGGCAACCAAAAGCTACGGCGAGTTTACAGCTGTTTTAAAGTGATTCCGACGTCGCAGAGTGATATAAGTTGACAGGCTGACACCCAAAATTGATCTCTGAACGGCGCAAGGTACGAAATTGTTGAAAAAACAAGTGAAAAGTACCGCAAGTTGCTAAAGAAGTAACTGCCGCTAAAACATAAGAGGCACTGACGTCATCGACTGCCGCGATGAAAAAAGGTAAAGGAAAGACTGAACAAGATTTGAGGCTGGACACAGGACATGATGGGAATCAAGAATGGATACAAAAAATACTCCATGATTTTAAAGAAGAAATGTTAGAAAAATGGAACTACATGATGTTAGAAAAATGGAACTACATGATGGAGGGATGGAAAGAAGAAATGAAAGAAATGAAAGAAGAACACAGACAAGATGTGAAAAGTCTGCAGCAATGTATAGAAAGTCTGCAATCTCACAAAACCATCAGAAATAATGAAGCCACTGAAATGGGCAAACAAATAAAGATCCTTCAAGAAGACAACAACATGCTGAAGAATATCATAGATGGAATGGATCAGGATAAACGGATGAATGATATCATCGTGACAGGGCACCGAATTAAACCAAGATCCTATGCGAAAGCTGTGAATAATGAAGGTGAACCAGATGAAATGGATATGGTCTCAGCAGAACAGCAAGTGGTCAACTTTCTGCAATCAAAAGAAATTGAAATTGATATTAATACCATCGAAACATGCATCCCACTGAACGGAAGAAACAACAACGCCACTCCAGTCGTGCTCGTGAAACTTGTAAACAGAAAATCTAAAATGGCATTGCTGAGACAGGGAAAGAAGCTGAAGGGAACAAATGTGTACATGAATGAGCATCTCACAAAACGTAATGCTGGAATTGCCAAGAAAGCACGCGACTTGAGAAAGCAGGGAAAAATCCAGGGAACTTGGAGCGCCAACTGTAAAATCTACATCAAGCTGAATGGAGGTCCAGAAGCAAGAGTACCTGCTGTCCAAGACATCAAGGACCTGGACAATTTTTAAAGTTTACACAGCTTCCACAACAACGATGATAATAAACTCTGACAGAAAACAAGCACCTAAATTCAGCATCAACACTACTATGTTCCAAGGAACGACTAAACAAGAGGACCTAGATTCAGGATTGCATCCACCTACACTTATAGAGATTATTGAAACAACATCAAAGATTGTTGAACAAGAAAACATGGAACTAAAAAATTTCTGCAACAAAGATCACAAAAATCAGGATTTGGAAAATTATGTAGATCCAGATACAAATTTTTTCTCCCACTTCAGTAATAATTGTTTTTATTATACGGATGATCAATACAACAGCAACATTAAATGTGATAACAAATTGTCAATTATTCATTTTAATAGCAGAAGCTTGTATGCAAACTACAACAATATTAAGAACTTTTTGGAACACATCAACGAACCCTTCAAAGTGATTGCTGTCACGGAAACATGGATTGATGATAAAAAAGGAATAGATTTTGATCTGGATGGATATGAACTAAACTACATCAACAGAAACAACAAAAATGGAGGAGGAGTAGCTGTGTACGTGATGAAGAACCTGAACTACAAAGTGGTAAAAAACATGTCATTTGCTATAGATAATATTTTAGAATGTATAACAATTGAAATATGTCAGGAAAAAAGCAAAAACATATTCATCAGTTGTATATATAGATCACCTAAGTCAAGTATAGAAACATTTGAAGAATGGATCAAGGCTACTTACATGGACAATGGGCAAAGAATAATTTTCCTATGTGGTGACTTTAATATTGACTTATTGAACCCTAACAAGCAAAAGTCTATTGATGACTTCATTGATACAATGTACAGCATCAGTTTATATCCTAAAATCACAAAGCCAAGCAGAATTACAGGACACTGTGCCACGCTTATTGATAATATTTTTACCAATGATTTTGATAATAACACTACAAGTGGTCTACTTATAACCGATGTTAGTGATCATCTGCCAGTTTTTACAATATATGATGGAAACTACAAGAAGAACATGGAAGACAAAAGGACATTTCGAAGACTGTGCACAGAGAAGAGGATGATTGCTTTCAAAATTGAGCTACAAAAGCAAGATTGGGACAATGTGTACAATGAAAATGAGGTTGATGAAGCATATGAACATTTCTTAAACAAGTTCATAATACTTTATAACAAACATTGTCCATGGATACAACTCAGTAATAAGCAGAGAAAGAATAATCAACCATGGATGACAAAAGGATTAAAAAATGCTTGTAAGAAGAAGAATACACTATATAGGAAATGTATAGCACAAAGAACTACAGAGGCAGAAATTAAGTACAAAAAGTATAAAAACAAGTTAACATACATACTACGATTATGTAGAAAAGAATATTACAGTGAATTATTGGACAAGAACAAAACTAATATGAGAGCAACATGGGGCATCCTCAATAGCATTATTAAAAATGGCACTAAGAGGGACTACCCTCAATACTTCTTAGACGGAAATAAAAAAAAATGACAACATAAAGGAAGTAGTTGAAAGCTTCAATAATTATTTTGTAAATATTGGACCAAAATTGGAAGAAAGGATTCCAGACCCAGTTTCAATTGAGGACTATAATGATACCATAGAGCGAAATCCCAACTCCATGTTCCTCAGTAATGTGACACAGGAGGAAATAGTTACAATCGTGAAAAAATGTAAATCCAAGACTTCAACTGATTGTAATGAAATTGATATGGAAACGATAAAAAAGGTTATTGATGAGATCTCAGGACCATTAATGTATATTAGTAACCTATCATTTCAACCAGGTACATTTCCAAACAAAATGAAAATAGCTAAAGTTGCACCAATTTACAAGACTGGCGACAAACATCAATTTACAAACTATAGACCTGTTTCCTTACTTCCACAATTTTCTAAAATCATTGAAAAACTGTTCAATAACAGATTAGAGAGTTTCATAAATAAAAATAGAATACTCGAAGAAAATCAATATGGATACAGAGCTAATGTTTCAACTTCGATGGCTTTAATTGAAATTACAGAAGAAATTACCAATGCTATAGATAATAAAAAATGTGCGGCAGCAGTTTTTATGGATCTAACTAAAGCATTTGACACAATTAATCACAATATTTTAATCAAAAAACTAGAACGATATGGCATCAGAGGGTTAGTCTTAAACTGGATAAGAAGTTATCTAATGAACAGGAAACAATACGTGAAGGTAGGCGAACACACCTCTACAACGCTAAATATATCCTGTGGTGTACCTCAGGGATCTTTACTAGGACCTAAATTATTCAATCTATGTATAAATGAGATTTGTAAAGTTACAAAAGATTTAAAGTTAGTATTATTTGCGGATGATACAACAGCGTTTTGTTCAGGAGAGAACACACAGAAGATACTACAAATAATAACAGAAGAAATTAACAAATTAAAAAGATGGTTTGACAAAAATAGACTATCGTTGAATCTCAGTAAAACTAAAATAATGCTATTTGGTAATAGTAGAAGAGAAAGTCAAACACAAATACATATAGACGGAATAGAAATTGAAAGAGTAAATGAAACCAAATTTCTAGGTATAATGATTGATGATAAATTGAACTGGAAATCTCACGTAAAAAATATACAACATAAAGTAGCAAGAAACACGTCAATAATGAATAAAGCAAAACATGTTCTAGACAAAAAATCACTTCATATTCTCTACTGCTCACTAGTATTACCATATCTGAGTTATTGTGCAGAAATATGGGGAAATAATTACAAAAGTACACTTCATTCATTAACGGTGTTACAAAAAAGATCAGTTAGAATAATACATAATGTTGGATATAGAGAACACACAAATCCTTTATTTATTGAATCAAAGATTCTGAAATTCTACGACATAGTGAATTTGCAAACAGCTAAAATTATACACAAAGCAAACTATAACCTGCTACCCAAGAATATACAACAATTCTTCTCAAAAAAAAGAGGAGAAATATAATCTTAGAGAGAAATGTAATTTAAAACATTTGTATGCACGTACAACACTTAAGACCTTCAGTATATCAGTATGTGGAATTAAATTATGGAATGGATTAAGCAAAGCAATCAAACAATGTACTAATATGATCCACTTCAAGAAACTCTTCAAACTTAAAGTGTTTACAAAGTACAAAGAAGAAGAACCATGATAAACATTCTGAATTTATTTAACTCATCCATTCTTTCATTCTTTCACTCACAAAATAATCTTACTTATCTCAACATATGAAATGTAACTTACTTCACCAATTATTATTTATTTACTTATTTTATTGTGATTACTTATGGAGTATATTGTGAATAAATTGAGAACAGGAAGTGAACAAAAGTTTTAGCAACTGTTATGTAAAAGAAAAGGGGTAGGATTAAATAAGCTTTGCTTCTTCCTACTCCTTTTCGAACATGTTGAAAAGAGAAACTGGAGATTGTGATGTATCATGTTGTATACTTGCATGTTCGAAATAAACTCAAACTCAAACTCAATCAAAATATAGAGCATTAAACACAATGGCATAAGTTGTGAGAGTCCACACCCGAAACAACCCCAAAGAGAAGCACTTATGGACTGCCCAAGCATCAGCGTCTCCATTTGAGGTGATTTCAAGGAGATATTTCCAACATTTATTTCATTACAATTATCAACAATTTATCCCTTTGAAAGTATTACACTAGTGGTCATGTAGAATATGTCTGTACGACTGCCCCAACAAGAAGCACTTACTGTTTCTGAACATCAAGTCGATGTTCAGGTTTGGTCAATGAAACAGACGTGGACTGAGGACCGGTTATTTTCTTGATGGGGTACTCAAGAACACTACCCCAACAAGAAGCATTTACTGCAGTAAAAATCAAGTCAGCGCTTTTGTTTGGGAAGTATTGATGAACAAATCAGAGCATTAAACACAATGGCATAAGTTGTGAGAGTCCACACCCGAAACAACCCCAAAGAGAAGCACTTATGGAATGCCCAAGCATCAGCGTCTCTATTTGAGGAGATTTCAAGGGGATACTTCCAACAATTTTTTATTACAATGAACGACAATTTGTCTCTTTGAAAGTATTACATTAGTGGTCATGTAGAATATGTATGTACAAATACCCCAACAACAAGCACTCACTGTTTCTGAACAAGTCAATGGACAGGTTGGGTCAATGAAACGGACGTGGACTGTGGGTTGTTATTTTCTTGACGAGGTACTCAAGAACACTACCCCAACAAAAAGCACTTACTGCAGTAAAAATCAAGTCAGCGCTTTTGTTTGGGAAGTATTGGTGAACAATTCAGAACATTAAACACAAATGCATGTGTACACCCGAAACATCCCCAAAGAGAAGCACTTATGAACACCCCAAGCATCAGCGTCTCTATTTGAGGTGATTTCAAAGGGATATTTCCAACAATTTTTTATTGCAATTATCGACAATTATCCCTTTGAAAGTATTACATTAGTGGTCATGTAGAATATGTCTGTACGACTGCCCCAACAAGAAGCACTTACTGCTTCTGAACATCAAGTCAATGCTCAGGTTGGGTCAATGAAACAGACGTGGACTGAGGACCGGTTATTTTCTTGATGAGGTACTCAAGAACACTACCCCAACAAAAAGCACTTACTGCAGTAAAAATCAAGTCAGCGTTTTTGTTTGGGAAGTATTGGTGAAGAAATCAGAGCATTAAACACAAATGCATGTGTACACCCGAAACATCCCCAAAGAGAAGCAGTAATGGACTGCCCAAGCATCAGCGTCTCTATTTGAGGTGATTTCAAAGGGATATTTTCAACAATTTTGTATTGCAATTATCGACAATTATCCCTTTGAAAGTATTACATTAGTGGTCATGTAGATTGTGTCTGTACGACTGCCCCAAAAAGAAGCACTTACTGTTTCTGAACATCAAGTCGATGTTCAGGTTTGGTCAATGAAACAGACGTGGACTGAGGACCGGTTATTTTCTTGATGGGGTACTCAAGAACACTACCCCAACAAAAAGCACTTACTGCAGTAAAAATCAAGTCAGCGTTTTTGTTTGGGAAGTATTGGTGAAGAAATCAGAGCATTAAACACAAATGCATGTGTACACCCGAAACATCCCCAAAGAGAAGCAGTAATGGACTGCCCAAGCATCAGCGTCTCTATTTGAGGTGATTTCAAAGGGATATTTCCAACAATTTTTTATTGCAATTATCGACAATTATCCCTTTGAAAGTATTACATTAGTGGTCATGTAGATTGTGTCTGTACGACTGCCCCAAAAAGAAGCACTTACTGTTTCTGAACATCAAGTCGATGTTCAGGTTTGGTCAATGAAACAGACGTGGACTGAGGACCGGTTATTTTCTTGATGGGGTACTCAAGAACACTACCCCAACAAAAAGCACTTACTGCAGTAAAAATCAAGTCAGCGTTTTTGTTTGGGAAGTATTGGTGAACAAATCAGAGCATTAAACACAAATGCATGTGTACACCCGAAACATCCCCAAAGAGAAGCAGTAATGGACTGCCCAAGCATCAGCGTCTCTATTTGAGGTGATTTCAAAGGGATATTTCCAACAATTTTTTATTGCAATTATCGACAATTATCCCTTTGAAAATATTACATTAGTGGTCATGTAGATTGTGTCTGTACGACTGCCCCAAAAAGAAGCACTTACTGTTTCTGAACATCAAGTCAATGCTCAGGTTGGGTCAATGAAACAGACGTAGACTTTGGGTTATTTTCTTGACAAGGTACTCAAGAACGCTACCCCAACAAGAAGCACTTACTGCAGTAAAAATCAAGTGAGAGCTTTTGTTTGGGAAGCATTGGTGAACAATTCAGAGCATTGAACACAATGGCATAAGTTGTGAGAGTCCACACCCGAAACAACCCCAAAGAAAAGCACTTATGGACTGCCCAAGCATCAGCGTCTCTATTTGAGGTTGATTTCAAGGGGATATTTCCAACAATTTTTTATTACAATTATCAACAATTTGTCCCTTTGAAAGTATTACACTAGTGGTCATGTAGAATATGTCTGTACGACTGCCCCAACAAGAAGCACTTACTAATTTTGAACATCAAGTCAATGCTCAGGTTGGGTCAATGAAACAGACATGGACTGAGGTCAGGTTATTTTCTTGATGAGGTACTCAGGAACACTACCCCAACAAGAAGCACTTACTGCAGTAAAAATCAAGTCAGCGCTTTTGTTTGGGAATTATTGGTGAACAAATCAGAGCATTAAACACAATGGCATAAGTTGTGAGAGTCCACATCCGAAACAACCCCAAAGAGAAGCACTTATGGAATGACCAAGCATCAGTGTCTCTATTTGAGGTGATTTCAAACTGATATTACCAACAATTTTTTATTGCAATTATCGACAATTATCCCTTTGAAAGTATTACATTAGTGGTCATGTAGATTGTGTCTATACGACTGCCCCAACAAGAAGCACTTACTGTTTCTGAACATCAAGTCGATGTTCAGGTTTGGTCAATGAAACAGACGTGGACTGAGGACCGGTTATTTTCTTGATGGGGTACTCAAGAACACTACCCCAACAAGAAGCATTTACTGCAGTAAAAATCAAGTCAGCGCTTTTGTTTGGGAAGTATTGATGAACAAATCAGAGCATTAAACACAATGGCATAAGTTGTGAGAGTCCACACCCGAAACAACCCCAAAGAGAAGCACTTATGGAATGCCCAAGCATCAGCGTCTCTATTTGAGGAGATTTCAAGGGGATACTTCCAACAATTTTTTATTACAATGAACGACAATTTGTCTCTTTGAAAGTATTACATTAGTGGTCATGTAGAATATGTATGTACAAATACCCCAACAACAAGCACTCACTGTTTCTGAACAAGTCAATGGACAGGTTGGGTCAATGAAACGGACGTGGACTGTGGGTTGTTATTTTCTTGACGAGGTACTCAAGAACACTACCCCAACAAAAAGCACTTACTGCAGTAAAAATCAAGTCAGCGCTTTTGTTTGGGAAGTATTGGTGAACAATTCAGAACATTAAACACAAATGCATGTGTACACCCGAAACATCCCCAAAGAGAAGCACTTATGAACACCCCAAGCATCAGCGTCTCTATTTGAGGTGATTTCAAAGGGATATTTCCAACAATTTTTTATTGCAATTATCGACAATTATCCCTTTGAAAGTATTACATTAGTGGTCATGTAGATTGTGTCTGTACGACTGCCCCAACAAGAAGCACTTACTATTTCTGAACATCAAGTCAATGCTCAGGTTGGGTCAATGAAACAGACGTGGACTTTGGCTTATTTTCTTGACAAGGTACTCAAGAACGCTACCCCAACAAGAAGCACTTACTGCAGTAAAAATCAAGTGAGAGCTTTTGTTTGGGAAGCATTGGTGAACAATTCAGAGCATTAAACACAATGGCATAAGTTGTGAGAGTTCACACCCGAAACAACCCCAAAGAAAAGCACTTATGGACTGCCCAAGCATCAGCGTTTCTATTTGAGGGGATTTCAAAGGGATATTTCCAACAATTTTTTATTACAATTATCAACAATTTGTCCCTTTGAAAGTATTACACTAGTGGTCATGTAGAATATGTCTGTACGACTGCCCCAACAAGAAGCACTTACTGCTTCTGAACAACAAGTCAATGCTCAGGTTGGGTCAATGAAACAGACGTGGACTTTGGGTTATTTTCTTGACAAGGTACTCAAGAACGCTACCCCAACAAGAAGCACTTACTGCAGTAAAAATCAAGTGAGCTTTTGTTTGGGAAGCATTGGTGAACAATTCAGAGCATTAAACACAATGGCATAAGTTGTGAGAGTCCACACCCGAAACAACCCCAAAGAGAAGCACTTATGGACTGCCCAAGCATCAGCGTCTCCATTTGAGGTGATTTCAAGGAGATATTTCCAACATTTTTTTCATTACAATTATCAACAATTTATCCCTTTGAAAGTATTACACTAGTGGTCATGTAGAATATGTCTGTACGACTGCCCCAACAAGAAGCACTTACTGCTTCTGAACATCAAGTCAATGCTCAGGTTGGGTCAATGAAACAGACGTGGACTGAGGACCGGTTATTTTCTTGATGAGGTACTCAAGAACACTACCCCAACAAAAAGCACTTACTGCAGTAAAAATCAAGTCAGCGTTTTTGTTTGGGAAGTATTGGTGAAGAAATCAGAGCATTAAACACAAATGCATGTGTACACCCGAAACATCCCCAAAGAGAAGCAGTAATGGACTGCCCAAGCATCAGCGTCTCTATTTGAGGTGATTTCAAAGGGATATTTCCAACAATTTTTTATTGCAATTATCGACAATTATCCCTTTGAAAGTATTACATTAGTGGTCATGTAGATTGTGTCTGTACGACTGCCCCAAAAAGAAGCACTTACTGTTTCTGAACATCAAGTCGATGTTCAGGTTTGGTCAATGAAACAGACGTGGACTGAGGACCGGTTATTTTCTTGATGGGGTACTCAAGAACACTACCCCAACAAAAAGCACTTACTGCAGTAAAAATCAAGTCAGCGTTTTTGTTTGGGAAGTATTGGTGAAGAAATCAGAGCATTAAACACAAATGCATGTGTACACCCGAAACATCCCCAAAGAGAAGCAGTAATGGACTGCCCAAGCATCAGCGTCTCTATTTGAGGTGATTTCAAAGGGATATTTCCAACAATTTTTTATTGCAATTATCGACAATTATCCCTTTGAAAGTATTACATTAGTGGTCATGTAGATTGTGTCTGTACGACTGCCCCAAAAAGAAGCACTTACTGTTTCTGAACATCAAGTCGATGTTCAGGTTGGGTCAATGAAACAGACGTGGACTTTGGCTTATTTTCTTGACAAGGTACTCAAGAACGCTACCCCAACAAGAAGCACTTACTGCAGTAAAAATGAAGTGAGAGCTTTTGTTTGGGAAGCATTGGTGAACAATTCAGAGCATTAAACACAATGGCATAAGTTGTGAGAGTCCACACCCGAAACAACCCCAAAGAAAAGCACTTATGGACTGCCCAAGCATCAGCGTCTCTATTTGAGGTTGATTTAAAGGGGATATTTCCAACAATTTTTTATTACAATTATCAACAATTTGTCCCTTTGAAAGTATTACACTAGTGGTCATGTAGAATATGTCTGTACGACTGCCCCAACAAGAAGCACTTACTAATTTTGAACATCAAGTCAATGCTCAGGTTGGGTCAATGAAACAGACATGGACTGAGGTCAGGTTATTTTCTTGATGAGGTACTCAAGAACACTACCCCAACAAGAAGCACTTACTGCAGTAAAAATCAAGTCGGCGCTTTTGTTTGGGAAGTATTGGTGAACAATCCAGAGCATTAAATGCAAGGGTATATAACTTAGGTGAGTCCACAACAGAAATTACTCCAAAAAGAAACACTTATGAAATACCAAAGTATCAGTGTCTCTATTTACAGGGATTTTAATGTGATGTTTAAAACAAAGTTAATAGGATTTTATTAATTTAACAAGGTTACCCCAACAAATAGCACTTACTCTATACAAAGACAAGTCAGTGCTCATGTTTAGGTAGTCTTACTTGCATACCATCACATTTTTCTTGCCTGAAATCAAGACAAATCAAAATTATTTTTAGTTATCAACAGATTGTCTTATTATAGTTATCCAGCAGTCAGTTAAAAAACATCAGTGTTGATGCAGAATATGTATGTACAAATACCCCAACAAGAGGCACTTACCCTTGCTGAACATCAAGTCAATGCTCAGGTTGAGTCAATGAAGCAGACGAGGACTGGGAGTCGTCCTTTTATTTCCCATAAGCGCATGGATGAGTCCTCCCTCTTACTTCTGTCTTGTTAGATGGCGAAGTGCTACCAAATGGAACAAATCTCCTTTTAAATATGTTTTTTTCATTTAAACTTGACTCCACCTTCTTTGTCAAGTAGTTTCAATTGGTTTGAAATGGTCTAGAATTTTCTACATCTCCCTTCTCCATTTTTGGACGACAACCATCAATTCTGTAGCTAATTCCCGGGTGTTAACGACCGATCAAAATGCGGTTGTTTTCTTGTGAATAGACACATTTCCACCAATCTGCTCTAACTAGATTTGCATTAGCAGTATAATTTTAATTTTACAATGCAATTTGAACAAAAATAAAAAAACAGCGTTGGTGTCTCCTATTAGGGTGCTATGAAAATGATTTTAACATTTTGTTATGTGTTCAAGTATTGACAATTTGTCCCTTTGAAAGTATTACATTAGTGGTCATGTAGAATATGTCTGTACGACTGCCCCAACAAGAAGCACTTACTGTTTCTGAACAAAAAGAAAATGCTCAGGTTGGGTCAATGAAACAGACGTGGACTGAGGGTTGGTTATTTTCTTGACGAGGTACTCAAGAACACTACCCCAACAAAAAGCACTTACTGCAGTAAAAATCAAGTCAGCGCTTTTACTTGGGAAGTATTGGTGAACAATTCAGAGCATTAAACACAATGGCATATGTTTTGTAAGAGTCCACACCCGAAACAACCCCAAAGAGAAGCACTTACGACCTGCCCAAGCAATCTCTATTTGAGGTGATTTTAATGTGATGTTTCAACAATTTTCAATTACAAATATCGTCAATTTGTTGCTTTGAAAGTATTACATTAGTGGTCATGTAGAATTTGTCTGTACGACTGCCCCAACAAGAAGCACTTATGGTTGCTGGACATCAAGTCATTGCTCAGGTTGGGTCAATGAAACAGACGTGGACTGTAAGTCGTTATTTTCTTGACGAGGTACTCAAGAACACTACCCCAACAAAAAGCACCTACAGCAGTAAATACAAGTCAGCGCTTTTGTTTGGAAAATATTGTTGAGCATTTTAAAGCATTAAACACAAAGTCAAATGTTTTGTGAGAGTCCACACCCGAAACAACCCCAAAGAGAAGCAGCACTTCTGACTGGCCGAAGTATTAGCGTTTCTTTTTGAGGTTGATTTTAATGTGATGTTTCAACAATTTTCCATTACAAATATCGGCAATTTGCCCCTTTGAAAGTATTACATTGGTGGCCTTGTAGAATACGTCTGCACAACTGCCCCAACAAGAAGCACAAGGTTCTCAAGAACACTTCCTTAACAAGAAGCACTTGCTGCAGTAAAAATCACGTCAGCTCTTTTGTTTGGGAAATATTGGTGAAAAATTCAGAGCCCAATGGCATATGTTTTGTAAGAGTCCACACCCGAAACAACCCCAAAAAGAAGCACTTATGTACTGCCAAAGCATCAGCGTCTCTATTTGAGGTGATTTTAATGTGATGTTTCTAACAATTTTTAATTATGAATATTAACAATTTGTTTCTTTGAATGTATTGGTGGTCATGTAGAATATGTCTGTATGACTGCCCCAACAAAAAGCACTTACTGTTTCTGAACAAAAAGAAAATGCTCAGGTTGGGTCAATGAAACAGACGTGGACTGAGGGTTGGTTATTTTCTTGACGAGGTACTCAAGAACACTACCCCAACAAAAAGCACTTACTGCAGTAAAAATCAAGTCAGCGCTTTTACTTGGGAAGTATTGGTGAACAATTCAGAGCATTAAACACAATGGCATATGTTTTGTAAGAGTCCACACCCGAAACAACCCCAAAAAGAAGCACTTATGTACTGCCAAAGCATCAGCGTCTCTATTTGAGGTGATTTTAATGTGATGTTTCTAACAATTTTTAATTATGAATATTAACAATTTGTTTCTTTGAATGTATTGGTGGTCATGTAGAATAAGTCTGTATGACTGCCCCTCTAAGAAGCACTTACTCATCACGTTTCTGTGCACTAAATTTGTGTGATTTCACAAATCGTTCGTTTTTTATATTTTCACACCTATATGTGAAGTCCAGATGTCAATGCACTTTCTTGACTGCGACTATTGGTCATAAGCCATGTGCCTCCCGTAGACTGGGGGGCGCTATTTCCTTTTAGCACGGTTAAAATAATTTATTTCCCGCTTGACCTATGATGTCACACCAGGCATTTGCGGATCCTTGTTTAACTGATGTCTATTGCCATATTGGCACATATTACAAATAATATGTCTCTAATGGCTATGCTGATGATAAATAACAGACAGCATAAATAAATTATATTGGATTGCGCTACGAACATGACGCTACTACCAAGAATGTATCGAGGCGGATACAGGTTGGATGCAATGAAAGATTGACGGAAGAGTTTTTCGAAGGAATTTCTGGATGGAAATCACGGAAACAAAACTTTTGAATGTTTTAAAGTTCATCCAAAAGGCTCTGTGGATTGATGGAAGGAGTTTTAAATCCAAAGGAAAAGACCGTTCGTTCCCTGTTTCCACTATCTTGCCAGTTGTTCACAAATGCAGCGTGAAGAGGTTTGTGTACGCTTTATTATTTGCCTTCAATATACCTACTTCGTTCTATTTTATCTAATTCGTATTTCATACAGGAGTCCGAATTCAACCGGCATTCTACATTTCCTTAACTACCTTCTTAAATAAATCTGTTTCTTTTTTTTTTTTTTAACCATCGAAGCATTTCAAAATGTTTTGTTCTGTTGTTTGTGAAGCAAATTAATAGTCTTCCCTTTGTTACAATTGTTACTATGTTTTTATTGAAAGGTATCTGCTTCTGGGTTGTGTCCCGCGCGTAGACACTGGAGCATGCGTTATACTGAGGGTCTTCTCCTGCCACACAACCCAGAGATCTGGTTTCCAATCGCATAATCCAGGTGTGTGATTAATGTGTTTCCAAGAGCCTAACTACTGTATTAGAGAAGTCGGAGTAATTTAGTGCATGGACATGTACTGACTGTTGCTGAACAACAAGTCAATGCTCAGGTTGGGTTATATGAAACAGACAGGCCTGGGGGTCGTTATTTTCTTGACAAAGCACTCAAGAACACTACCCCAACAAGAAGCATTTACTGCAATAAAAATCAAGTCAGCACTTTTGTTAAGGAAGTGTTGGTGAACAATTCAGAGCATTTTAAATGGAGTAAAAGTTCAGCAGAAAGGAAAGACAGAGGCAAGTTGTCTTTAATATTCTTTATTTTTCCATTATTCTTGTCACAATGTCAGAATATGTCAAGACACTTCTTCTCAAACCAATCACACACTTCCTGCTTCACAATAATAGCGCTATAATAATCCAGTCTAACTACAGTAACAAAATGAAAATGTCTAACATTACGATAATGCTTTGATTGTAAAAGATGTTTTGTAATGTAATCTAAATTTAATTAAATAAATCCTATTAAATTAGTTGAGGAATAAAGAAGGTCACATTTTGGCAGATTGAAATGAGGTGAATATTCTTTTATGACATGTTCTGGTTGGTAGTTCTCAATCACAGAATGTTAAGGAGGCTGAATATTACAATTTATTAATCAATAGAGAAGGATAAGACCTTGTAAATATTTGGATTCTCCCTATTAGCAGGGCAGAATCCTCCCAGATCCTTTTGTTCTAAGGCTGTCTAAAATGAAGACGTGTGACTACAACTGAAGTTTAATAATTGATTCTACAAAACAGGAGGTAAATACAAACAACAGAGATACCAACGCTGGAGAGAGAGCGAATGAGTAATCAGGAGGTCGAAGTAGAGAGAGTTTCAAATCTCACCTCCGGAAGAACTTTGATTGTGTATCATGGGAGATGTTGGACATTGAGTCTGAGTGGACAATGTTCCGTCCTTTATTGTGGAGGTAGCCGATCGAACTGTGGCCACAAGGTAGTTGTTGCCTGTCGTGGTGGCAATTCCAAAACAGAAGCAGTGCAGTGGGGATGGTTTACTGCTGAACTCGACTCGGGATATTGTGGATCGGTGGAGAGAATACTTTGAAGACCGCCTCAATCCTACGTCTTTCTATGAGAAAACTGTGTCTGGGGGATCTGTAGTGGGGTCTCCCATTTCTGGGGCTGAGGTTGCCAAGGGAAAGTTCAAAAGTTCCTCAGTGGTAAGGCCCCGGGGGTGGATGAGATCCACCTGCAGTCCCTTAAGGCTCTGGATCCCGTAGGGCTGTCTTGGTTGACGTGGAAATCGGGGGCGGTGCCACTGGCTTGGCAGACTGGGGTGGTAGTTCCTCTCTTTAAAAGGGGAACTGGAGGGTCGGTTCCAACTATCCTGGGATCACACTCCTTAGCCTTCGTGGTAAGTTCTATTCAGGTGTACGGAAGAGGTGGCTACGCCTGATAGTTGAACTTCGGATTCATGAGAAGCAGTATGGTTTTTCGTCCTGGTTGTGGAACTGTGGACCAGCTCTACACCCTCGGCAGTGTCCTCAAGGGTGCATGGGAGTTTGCCCAACCAGTTCACATGTGCTTTGTGGACTTGGAGAAGGCATTGGACCGTGTCCCTCTGGAAGTCCTGTGGGGAGTGCTCAGAGAGTATGGGGTATCAAACTGTCTGATTGTGGCGGCCCGCTCCCTGTATGATCAGTGTCAGAGCTTGGTCTGCATTGCCGGCAGTAAGTCGGACACGTTTCCAGTGAGGGTTGGACTCCGCCAAGGCTGCCCTTTGTCACCGATTCTGTTTATAACTTTTATGGACAGAATTTCTAGGCGCATTCAAGGCGTTGAGGGGATCCGGTTTGGTGGCTGCAGGATTAGGTCTCTGCTTTTTGCAGATGATGTGGTGCTGATGGCTTCATCTGGCCAGGATCTTCAGCTCTCACTGGATCGGTTCGCAACTGAGTGTGAAGCGACTGGGATGAGAATCAGCACCTCCAAGTCTGAGTCCATGGTTCTCGCCCGGAAAAGGGTGGAGTGCCATCATCTCCGGGTTGGGTAGGAGATCTTGCCCGAAGTGGAGGAGTTCAAGTACCTCGGAGTCTTGTTCACGAGTGAGGGAAGAGTGGATCGTGAGATCGACAGGCAGATCGGTGAGGCGTCTTCAGTAATGCGGAAGCTGTATCGAGCCGTTGTGGTGAAGAAGGAGCTGAGCCAGAAAGCAACGCTCTCAATTTACCGGTCGATCTACGTTCCCATCCTCACCGATGGTCATGAGCTTTGGGTCATGACCGAAAGGACGAGATCACGGGTACAAGCGACCGAAATGAGTTTCCTCCGCCGGGTGGCGAGGCTCTCCCTTAGAGATAGGGTGATAAGCTCTGTCATCCGGGGGGAGCTCAAAGTAAAGCCGCTGCTCCTCCACATCGAGAGGAGCCAGATGAGGTGGTTCGGGCATCTGGTCAGGATGCCACCCGAACGCCTCCCTAGGGAGGTGTTTCGGGCACGTCCGACCGGTAGGAGGCCACGGGGAAGACCCAGGACACGTTGGGAAGACTATCTCTCCCGGCTAGCCTGGGAACGCCTCGGGATCCCCCGGGAGGAGCTGGACGAAGTGGCTGGGGAGAGGAAAGCCTGGGCTTCTTTGCTTAGGCTGCTGCCCCTCGGATATGCGGAAGAAGATGGATGGAAGGATGGATGGATGGATGTATTATGCAGGTGGAACTCAAGAAATGTGAATATCATGTACAAGTCCATTCATGTCAGCAATTAACTTCAAATGTGAAACTACAATGTGAAATTAACTCATTACATGCAGAGTGTGGTATTTCAAGCCTTTATTTGTTATAATGTTGAACATCATGGCTTACAGTTTTTGAAGATGCCACATTTTCTGAGATTTTCAATTTAAGGTTTTCATAAAGTCATCAGATATATGATAAACAATGGCTTGACATATCTCACTTTGCATGTAATGAGTTAAAATCACGTTACTAAATGTTACATTCTTGTGTATTTCCAAATGTTTTATTTTCTTAAATTCTACAGAGTAATATTTATTTCCTATATATATTTTGAAATACCATATTATCTGGACTATAAGGCACGCTTAAAATTCTTTTTTTTTTTTTCAAATCTCGACAGTGCGCCTTATAACCTGGTGCGCCTAATGTAAGGAATACGTTTGGTTGAGCTTACAGACCTCGAAGCAATTTTATTTGGTACATAGTGTAATGATAAGTGTGACCAGTAGATGGCAGTCAAACATAAGAGATAAGTGTAGGCTGCACCATTTGATGTGCTTCAACATAGGAGTATTATTATGGTGTGTGTATAAGGTAAGACATATTATTTGGCGTTTTGTTTCGGAATATTATGCAAAAGCAACTTTTCTTACCTTCTAGTACCTGCTGATCTGTATTTGGGATCTGCATAAATCCTGAAAAATTGCGCGCGTCCGCCTTTGTAGTCTGTGCCGACACCGTAGTCGATAAGCTTCTTCTTTTTCTCTATCTTCTTGTTATGGGACATTCAACCTCCGCTGCTGCCATTTCTAATATAAAGTAGTGTAAAGTTCTTACTTATATCCGTCATTAAACTCGCCATGAAAGCGCTAAAACATACCGGTATAGTGAGTTTACATTATTCACCCAAGGAACTTTAGTTATTAGAGAGTTCCGGTCGGACGTTTTTTCACGGGACACATCCCGGTGTTGTTGTTTCCGGATGAGGAGATGCTGCTCTGTTATTGATTTAAGTACCGTATTTTCCGCACTACAAGGCGCACCTAAAAACCACAAATTTTCTCAAAAGCTGACAGTGCGCCTTATAACCCGGTGCGCTTTATATATGGATAAATATTAAGATTAATTTTCATAAAGTTTCGGTCTCGCAACTTCGGTAAACAGCCGCCATCTTTTTTCCCGGTAGAACAGGAAGCGCTTCTTCTTCTACGCAAGCAACCGCCAAGGTAAGCACCCGCCCCCATAGAACAGGAAGCGCTTCTTCTTCTACTGTAAGCAACCACCCGCCCGCGTAGAAGAAGAAAAAGCGCGCGGATATTATCATTTCCTTTGTGTGTTTACATCTGTAAAGACCACAAAATGGCTCCTACAAAGCGACAGGGATCCGGTTCATGAAAAGACGCAATCTCTCCATCCGCACACGGATTACTATTTCACAGCAACTGATATTCCTGTGAACCGCACTGTGGATACAACGGGAGCACGTACGGTGAATATTCGCTCCACAGGGAATGAGAAGTCATCCTTCACTGTGGTTCTAGCTTGCCATGCTAATGGCCAGAAACTTCCACCCATGGTGATATTCAAAAGGAAGACCTTGCCAAAAGAGACCTTTCTAGCCGGCGTCATCATAAAAGCTAACTCG
This sequence comes from Nerophis lumbriciformis, assembly GCF_033978685.3. NCBI lineage: Eukaryota > Metazoa > Chordata > Actinopteri > Syngnathiformes > Syngnathidae > Nerophis > Nerophis lumbriciformis. The sequence continues at coordinate 29,298,274 of NC_084558.2, read as the reverse complement.
AAGGGATGGATGAAGAAAAGATGAGCGAGTGGTTAAGGTAAGTTTAAGTTTACGCGAAGAGGCCGGGTGGCTTTTTTCACGCAGCTTCATCCATGTTGATATACGATTCCATGCGCGCCCACATCACGCTGGTTTTAATATATTATTAAAGTTTGACTGACCTATTTGACTGTTTTTTTGACATTCCTTTAGCGCAGTTAGATGCGGCTTACAACACGGGGCGGCTTATAGGTGGACAAAGTTTTGAAATATGCCGTTCATTGAAGGCGCGGCTTATAACCCAGGGCGCCTTATGGTGCGGAAAATACGGTAAAGTCTGAATGTCATTAAAACAGTTAGCTCCATCTTTTGACACTTCTTTCACTCTCGTCCTTGCATACTACAGCGCTACAACAAAGATGACGGGGAGAAGACGCTGCCAAAGGTGAGTCACGTAAATAAGACCGCCCACAAAACGGAGCATCCGGAAGCGACTGTTAGAAAGCGGCTTGAAGATGATCTGTAAAACATAATCTATGCAACATTTTGACCAAAGAACCACCATTACATGTTATGTAGATCACAAGGAAGTGTTTTTCATTTAGAAAAACAAATTATAATATGACCCCTTTAGTGCGCCTTATAATCCGGTGCACCTTATATATGAAAAAACTAAAAAAATAGACCATTCATCTGCAGTGCGCCTTATAATCCGGTGCACCCTATGGTCCGGAAAATGCGGTACGTTTTTTTTTCTATGCTACGTGTGTGCCTTTTGAGGCCTCACTGTAGGCTTTGTAAGGTCATGTTACCTCTAAACTAAAAACAGTTGATGTTAATCCACCTTATTTTCCTGTTTTTTTCCAAATAAGAATCGATAAAAGAACCGTTAAAGAACCGAATCGTTAGGCAGAATCAAAAGTGGAATCTGAACCGTAAAAATCTTATCGATTCCCATCACTAGTACTAACTTATATCTGTCAGTAGACTCCATGTGGACGCGCTGAAAACTACAACATGGCTGACGGTGTTGAGACACAGTTGAAGTTGTCTTGGCCTGAAGGAGGACTTCGACACGTAAATAAGATCGCCCACAAAATGTAGCATCCTGAAGAGATGTCCAGAAAGTGGCTTAAAGATGGTCTGTAAAACATAATCTATGCAGCATTTTAACCAATGCACCACCATTACATGTTTTGTAGACAACAAGGAAGTGTTGTAAATGTAGAAAAACTATTATAATATAACCCCTTCAAACTCCTGATTTTGTTCTTTCCTGTGAGAATTCTGTTTTGTATTTTAGATATCCCACTTTAGATCGTTGGCAGTAGATTTGCTTTGTTCAGGCAACTCAGCTGTGTGGAGTTAGTCATCAGCATACCGGTATTTAAGTTGAGCTGCAATGTTTAAATGGCGGCTGAGTTGCCAGTTTTTTACTGTAAAATCTTCAGATTTGTTTTTACAGTCTACGTAAAAAATATTATAATCAAATGCACAGGCAAGTTCATATATTGTTCACTGTTGTTGATGGCAGCCATAACTGCAATGTGGCCCTCATTGAAAACAAGTTTGACACGCCTGCCGAAACATTCACAGCGTCACAGATAATTGGAAATGATAGAACTCTTCAAAAATACACATTTAACCCGCCCTGGTGTTAAAAGAATGGAGCCCTAGGATGTCGACCCTTAGGTTATACATCTAAAGTTTCACCCTTTTGAAGCAACACGTTCATTATGTAGTACGTGCGCTAACTTAACTCACGCCACTTATCTAACCATCTGTGGGTTGATGTCGCTGTCGGACACAGTGGAAATAAAACAGCTGATGTATTACACTTCAGTTAGCCACTATTAGAGGGAGTCCTGTTTCAGCTGGTGTATGATAACACTGTGAAAAATGATACAATTTATTATCGTCATATGTGGTCCTATACTGTATATGAGGGTTGTACCACAGTACTAATGGATTAAAAACAACAATACTATACCGCTTGTGAAAAACACCGGTACTTTTTTTTTTCCGGACATGACGGCGTGCTGTCGTCACGATGTGACATTGCTGGAAAAATGCCCAGAGGCGCATGTTAAGCTATGCACACGGATAGAGTACTTACAAGCAGAAACATTGCGGGGATAGAAAAGGAAGAATGGAGGCCTTTTGTCTTAAAACTGACAATAGAGTTTAAGCTATAAACACTGAAGCACTCCTCTGGAAGAGGTACTTTAAAACATAACTAGCTAGTGGCTAACGCGACGTTCATCCGCAGCCGGTGTTTTAGCTACTTCTAAATCAGTAATCCTCATTAATTATGCATACTTGCCAACCTTGAGACCTCCGATTTCGGGAGGTGGGGGGCGGGGGGCGTGTTTAAGAGGGGAGGAGTATATTTACAGCTAGAATTCACCAAGTCAAGTATTTCATATACTGTATATATTTATATATATATATATATATATATATATATATATATATATATATATATATATATATATATATATATATATATATATATATATATAAGAAATACTTGACGAAATACTAAGTCAAGTATTTCATATATATATATATATATATATATATATATATATATATATATACATATATATATAAGAAATACTTGACTTTCAGTGAATTCTAGCTATAAATATATATTTATTTTATTATATATATATATGTATATATATATATAAGAAATACTTGATGAAATACTAAGTCAAGTATTTCATATATATATATATAAAATAAATACTTGAATTTCAGTGTTCATTTATTTACACATATACACACACATAACACTCATCTACTCATTGTTGAGTTAAGGGTTGAATTGTCCATCCTTGTTCTATTCTCTGTCACTATTTTTCGAACCATGCTGAACACCCTCTCTGATGATGCATTGCTGTGTGGCACGCACAAAAGTGCTTTCATCAAATGCACTAGATGGCAGTATTGTCCTGTTTAGGAGTGCCACAACATTGCTGTTTACGGCAGACAAACTGCTTTACGGTAGAAAAAAACGTGACTGCTGTTGTTGTGTGTTGTTACCGTGCTGGGAGGACGTTAATGAAACTGCCTAACAATAAACCCACATAAGAAACCAAGAACTCGCCCTCCATCCTTCTACAGTTATAACGTGATTGGGCAGTTACGCTGTTTATATTGTGGGTTAGCGGACTCAGGTCCGCATGGACCTGAGTCCGCCTGAATTTCGGGAGATTTTCGGGAGAAAATTTGTCCCTGGAGGTTTTCGGGAGAGACGCTGAATTTCGGGAGTCTCCCGGAAAATTCGGGAGGGTTGGCAAGTATGTTAATTATGTTTCTTACAAATAAGCTAGCGCTCCTGACTGTAAACAAATGGCATGGGTGGATCTACACAGACATCGACTGTAATGATACTAACTAAGTACATGAGTGTATATAGTCGATACTACAATGATTACATCGATAGTTTTTATTACAAAATCTTTTGTCATTGTTATTGTTTATAAAGTCGGGAAATATATCCCAAGACACAGAAGAGCTTTAATTATGACCAATGTACCTCTGTAACTATTTGGTATTGTATTGATTGATTGAAATGTTTAGTACCACACAAATTTATGTAAACTGTCCAAAAAACCGAAGAGTAGGTGATTATTACATTTTAACACGTGTCAATAGAACATGTTAAAACAGAAAGTAGGCAGCTATTAACAGCAAATGAACAAGTAGATTAATATTTCATCCATTAACTACCGCTTATCCCTCATAATTATGATAGAATAATAGAATGGAAAATGACACAATATATTACTGCATACGTCAGCAGTTTGCTTACTTACTACCTAAAGAGAAGTTACCGTATTTTCCGCACTATAAGGCGCACCGGATTATTAGCCGCACCTTCTATGAATTACATATTTCATAATTTTGTCCACCAATAAGCCGCCCCGGACTATAAGCCGCGCCTACGCTGCGCTAAAGTGAATGTCAAAAAAACGCTGCGCTAAAGTGAATGTCAAAAAAACAGTCAGATAGTTCAGTCAAACTTTAATAATATATTGAAAACCAGCGTTCTAACAACTCTGTCCCAAAATGTACGCAAATGTGCAATCACAAACATAGTAAAATTCAAAATGGTGTAGAGCAATAAATAGCAACATAATGTTGCTCGAACGTTAATGTCACAACACACAAAATAAACATAGCGCTCACCTTCTGAAGTTATTCTTCATTCGTAAATCCTTCGAATTCTTCGTCTTCGGTGTCCGAATTGAAAAGTTGCGCAAGCGTGGGATCCAAAAATGGCCGGCTCCGCCTCGTCGAAGTCATCGGATTCAGTGTCGCTGTTGTTGTGCAGCAGTTCTGTGAATCCTGCCTTCCGGAAAGCTCGGACCACAGTTGTGACCGAAACTATCTGCCCAGGCATTTACGATCCACTGGCAGATGTTGGCGTATGTCGACCGGCGCTATCTGCCCGTCTTAGTGAAGGTGTGTTCGCCTTCGGAGCTGTGTGAAAAAAGCCACCCGGCCTCTTCGCGTAAACTTCCCTTAACCACTCGCTCATCTTTTCTTCATCCATCCATCCCTTCGAGTTAGCTTTTATGATGACGCCGGCTGGAAAGGTCTCTTTTGGCAAGGTCTTCCTTTTGAATATCACCCTGGGTGGAAGTTAGCATGACAAGCTAGAACCACAGTGAAGGATGACTTCTCATTCCCTGTGGTGCGAATATTCACCGTACGTGCTCCCGTTCCACAGTGCAGTTCACAGGAATATCAGTTGCTGTGAAATACGGTAGTAATCCGTGTGCGGATGGAGAGATTGCGTCTTTTTATGAACCGGATCGCTTAGTAGGAGCCATTTTGTGGTCTTTACAGATGTAAACAGGAAATGAAACGTACGGTGATATCCGCGCGTTTTTTCTTCTTCTTCCGGGGGCGGGTGAAGCGCTTCCTGTTCTATGGGGGCGGGTGCTTTCCTTGGCGGTTGCTTGCGTAGAAGAAGAAGCGCTTCCTGTTCTACCGGGAAAAAAGATGGCGGCTGTTTACCGAAGTTGCGAGATCGAAACTTTATGAAAATTAATCGTAATAAGGCGCACTGTTAGCTTTTGAGAAAATTTGTGGTTTTTAGGTGCGCCTTATAGTGCGGAAAATACGGTATCTATAAGTCCATCCATCCATTTTCTACCGCTTATCCCTTTCGGGGTGACGGGGAGTCGCTGGAGCCTATCTCAGTTGCATTCAGGCGGTAGGCGGGGTACACCCTGGACAAGTCGCCACCTCATCGCAGGGCCAACAAGTGATTTCTTATTCCATCCATCCATCCATTTTTTACCGCTTTTTCCCTTTGGGGTCGCGGGGGGCGCTGGAGCCTATCTCAGCTGCATTCAGGCGGTAGGCGGGGTACAACATGGACAAGTCGCCACCTCATCGCAGGTCCAACAAGTGATTTCTTATTTGATACCAAAATTGTTCTTTGATTGCAATAAGAAACATGTGTTTCATGTATCATAAGATTAAAAAAAAAAAAAGCCCATAACAAAAAATTTTTGTGGTCCTTTTTATTTTGAAAAGTACCAATATACTGTATTGGTATCGGGACAACCCTAACTGTATGTATGAAACAAAGGTCATGCAGGCGTACAATATAGAAAAAAACCCCCCACCTTGTAACGTTTTGATATTGAGATGTTGCCAGCGAGCGTGTTTAGGTGATGTTTGCATGTAGAGGTGGGTCCTTTGTGCCACCTCTTCTGCATGTTTTATTTTAAGCTTGTTCTTCCGCTGCGCCTCACATCCTGTGTGTGATCAAACAGCTCGCTGTATATGTCAAACCGCAAACGTGTCGACGCTCCTCTGTGATGCCAAGCAGCTGGGAAGACGCCAGCTTGTTGTGTCTCCCCCTCCACCCCACCACTTCCATGTCAAAGTGCCTCCTGTGCATATTGAAGCCAAAAAGTCAGCACACTGCTAAAGTATTGGGACACAATAATGTTGCTAAATAATGAATTCCTTTGCAGCTTTGTCAAAGATTTTGGAGGCTGGTGGGCCGTAGTTTAGGGACCCCTGACTTGGGCTGTGTGTTGCGTCAGATGGCATAGACACGGCCAGGAAAGCTAGTGTGTAGTAGCAGCCGTTACGGTGGAAACACACAAAGATTGGTCAACTAAAACAAAAATACAAAACTTGTCACTTTGACACCCAAACACTGACTGACTAAACGAACATATAAACATTAACTATTTTATACTTTTATATGATTTCATATATAAGCGCTAACTGTTACATGTTGTACAACTTTATCAATATTTGCAATTAAATGCAAATTGTTGTTGAGATACTGTGTACGAGTCCTGTGTTGCTGCACACCCAGGCTCCCATGTGTCGAGAATCTGTCCAATCTGTCCCAATTATCCCTTCTGTCTACGTAGTGCACTTGAAGGCGACTACACTGCCTCTACTAAATACAAAAAGGGTACCAGACCGCGCAATAAGTGTTACATTTGCATCTGTAGCAACTTCCGCCATCTGTGAGGACTTTCTACATGATTTTGGAAAATCAACAGTGGGAATTGTGGCCATTTGTAAGGTCACAAATACAAGGACAGAATTATTGGGACATCTACAGGAAGAGAAAATGGACAAAAATCGAAGTTTGTAGCTGTACACTTTTTGGGGGCACTTTCTACAGGATTTTCCACGTTTTTAGTCGTATAATTTGGAGGTCAGAGGTCGGCTGAGAGACATGAGAACCATACTATCAGGACAAAATATTGGGACTCCTGTAGGACAAGATAATTGACAAACATAGGGAATTTAGAGCTGTGCAAGCTTTCTTTTTTTGGAAATAATTTTGGAAGAGTGGGGAAAACTAAAAGTTTGTAAGTTTAGAGGTCACCTGTGAGATATTGGAAGGGTAAAAAAATGTCATGGTAAAACAGTAGTACCTCCGTTCATCAGCTCAAATCGTGCTATGACCGAGCTCCTAACTCAAATCAGCCTTGCGCTGAAATAAATCTAAATCAATTCAATATGTGCTGGGCACTCCCAAAGCACCAGAATTTTAACATTTAACATGCCTTTTAGAATCAGAATCAGAATCAGAATAGTTTTTATTGCCATTGTTTGAGAACGGGTTCACAAACTAGGATTTTTTCTTGGTGCAATCGTGCAACATAAAACACATAACACAGAATACACAATAAGCTGTAACTGAGCTATCAGATCTTTTTGTTCATGTGCCTGATGTTCAGGTGGCGGGAGGTGTGGGTCTGGATGGACCGTAGTCTCCTGTCTGAGGGGAGAGAGGAGAAAAGTTTGTGTCCAGGGTGATAAGAGTCAGCTGTGATCCGACCCACACGCCTCCTGGTCCTGGAGGAGAACAGGTCCTGGAAGATGGGAGCTTGCAGCCCATAACCTTCTCAACAGCACGTACGATGCGCTGCAGTCGATGCTTGTCCCGGACTGTGGCGCCGGGTAACCACACGGTGATGGAGGAGGTGAGGATGGACTTGATGACGGCTGAGTAGAACTGCACCAGCATCTCGGTCAGCACCTTAAGTTTCCTCAGCTGCCGCAGGAAGTACACCCTCTGCTGGGCCTTCTTGATGAGGGAGCTGATGGTCGGCTCCCACTTGAGGTCCTGGGTGATGGTGGTGCCCAAGAAACGGAAGGAGTCCACAATGGAGACGGGGTTGGAAGAGTCAATCAAGGTGAGGGGGGATGGTGGAGCTGTGACTTTCCTGAAGTCCATGATCATCTCCACTGTTTTCTGGGCGTTCAGCTCCAGGTTTTTGAGGCTGCACCAGGACGCCTGTCGGGCTACCTCTCTCCTGGAGGCGGACTCGTCGCCATCCGAGATGAGCCTGATGAGGGTAGTGTCGTCCCTCAAACTTGAGCAGCTTTACGGACTGGTGACTGGAGGGGCAGCAGTTTGTATACAGGGAGAAGAGCCAGGGGGAAAGTACATAGCCCTGAGGAGTATCAGTGTTCGTGGTTCGACTGTCCGAGACAATCTTCCCCAGGCGCACGTGCTGTCTTCGGTCCGTCAGGAAGTCAAAGAAGTCACTACAGAGGGAGTCGGGCATGCTGAGCTGGTAGAGCTTGTCTCGTAGCAGTCCAGGGAGGATGGTGTTGAAGGCAGAGCTGAAGTCCACAAACAGGATCCTGGCGTAGGTTCCTGGGGAGTCCCGATGCTCCAGGATGAAGTGGAGGGCCAGGTTGCTCTGTCCCCCAGGGGGCTTTGATGAGCTGAAGGCCGTTCGTGACGACAGTAATGTGTGTTGAGACTGGGCAAGAGTCCGGTCATTCAGGGCCTGGGGGGCTTTAGGCTTATAGTTCGTAAGGGCCCTTAGTCCTCTCCACACGGCTGCAGAGTCATTGAAGCTGAACTGTTCCTGTAGACCAGGGGTGTCAAACTCAAATACAGAGTGGGCCAAAATTTTAAACTGAACAAAGCCGCTGGCCAACGTTGAACAAATTAACCTTTTAATAGGGACCCAAACAAGTATTGCATTGAATATTGAACAAGCAAGGCTTATATAACTTTATAGTCATATGCAAAATCGAATTTCAAATAATAATAATAATAATTAAAAAATATCAATGGTATATATGAAATACAATTGACATAAAAATGTAATGCCTCTTTTCTTTTTGCAGCCTTCTGAGGTAAATATCAACATTAACTTTTTCCACAGGCTAATAAATTAGAAAATAAAATAACAATGAATAAACCAACCAGTCAGGACTTTAAACTGCTCAGTTTGCAACACACTGATCTAATCTGATGTGCCCAAGCCAGATACCTGCCATCTTTTCTTGGATGCTCGTTCATTAATGTCGGGGATCAGGCTTTGAGCTGAGGCATCTTTCAATATCGAACGAAGTCAGTCATCAGTCATTATATCTCGTCCACCCGGACCACAGTCTTGGGGGCGTGCTTTAAAGGCACTGCGTTTATCGTCCTCCACGAGCTGTCGTCACGTCTGCTTTTCATCCATTCCAACAACGTGCCGGCCCGATCACAAAATATGTGCGACTTCAGCTCATATTTTTGCATTTTTGCATTGCATCGTAAATGCAATGCATACTTGGCCAACAGTGATACAGGTTACACTGACGGTGGCCATATAAATAACTTTAACACTGTTAGAAATATGCGCCACACTGTAAATCCACACCAAACAAGAATGACAAACACATTTCGGGAGAACATCCGCACCGTAACACAACATAAACACAACAAAACAAATACCCAGAATCCCATGCAGCCCTAACTCTTCCGGGCTACATTATACACCCCCGCTACCACCAAAACTGCACCAAAAGACTCCACCGCCTTTTGCTTTGCCGGAGAGCCCCGGGTCTCGGTCCGCGCGGAGAAGATGAAAGCCCTCCAGTTGAACCGCGCTGTCCGAGACACTCGCGCTCAGCCACGTTTCCGTGAAGCACAAAACACAAGATGAGGAAAAGTCCTTGTTTCTTCTCATCAGCAACGCTAGCTCGACCATTTTGTTTGGAAGTGAGCGGACGTTGGAGAGAAAGATGCCAGATAAGGACGTGCGTAATCCTCAACTGCGGGACGAGGGCTCCCGCTCTCTTTCCTCTTCGGTGCGGTTTCCCTCTTTTGATCAAAAAATGGACGAAATCCGCAGCTGACGCTAAAATGACCGATAATACGTCCGCAGGGGTGATTGATCTGATGTTCAGTAGCTCTTCACGGGCGTAAGAGCACGTGGACACACAATTTACGCACAAAAAGCAAACAAAACAAAGCACACGATAGCACCGAGGCAGCCGTGATTGGTGCCATGATGATCAAATATGATTAAAGATTTACAAAGAAAACCTAAATTTTAGATAACAAATATTGTTTGAAAGACTTTACAAAAGCATGTACTACAGACAACTACAGTAGTTTTATGAAAATACGTCATATTTTACAGCATTTACCTTTTCCACAGTAGAAAGAGGATTCCTATCAAATCAAATCTAATCAAACTTTATAGCACTTCTCATGCAGAGGCAAGGGGCAAACAAACGGTGCTGCACAAAACAAAACAAAACAAACAAAAAAACAATAATAGAAGAGAAGGAAACATTCAGACACGCATCCACACACACACACACACACACACACACACACACACACACACACACACACACACACACACACACACACACTGGTTATCATTTGGAATGGAGACCAAGTTTTTCATCATCACTTGTGGAGACAATGGAAAAAATATATTAGTTTTAACTAAGGATGGATACCATACAGAATTATAGTACTATTAATGCCAGGATAACACATGTTTCACTTTTCAAGAAAACTCATTTAAACCTTCATTTTTACTTTTTATTTTGAACAACATTGAACATAAATAACATTTAAAAAAACCTGTTCTACTTCACCAGTCTTGCTGATTACCTTGTAATCTACTATTTTAGCGGCCTTTTGTAGGCCGTAATGCGGTTGTACACATAGAACTTCAATGCTTGCCATTCCCGGTTTTGGAGAGCTAACGGTTCGTCCCTCAAACATTTTAAACAGTCACTCTTTCCTGGTACAATACCAGAAGGGATGAATCGCTTCACGTGCTTCTCGACAGGCTTCACCTTTTTCTGTGTCCAGGGTGGCCTTTTCTGGGCAGCTTTACCTGCAAGTGACCATACAAAATATTTTCAGTTCAATTTATCATCAATCATTATACCTAGAAATTTGGTTTCATTTACTCTTTCAATTTCTTAAGCTTATAATTGAGTTCAAACCAAACACAATGATGGAAAAAAATTATAGACAAAGGAAACAACAAAGAGGACAACATACCATTGGAAGAATGTCTCACTGCACGATGTCGTGATGATGCATCCATGTCTTTTAAGGGTGGTGTCAGTCTCTTGGGTGGCGGGATGTGTTCATCATCAGGGGTTGGTAAGGCCACCTCTGTTGTAGTTTAAATGTAATAAACATTCAGTGTCATGTTTACCATAGGGCACTTTTAATAAACCAGAAAAATGAGTATTAACTTACCATTGTCAGGACATGGATATTGTCCTTCATCTCTGGTGATATCTTCCTCTTCAGTTTGCACAACACATTCTGTGGTACACATAACATGTTAAGCTTATAATTGAGTTCAAACCAAACAAACAACAAAGATGACAACTTACCATTTGGACCAATTTTGATTTAATCCAAATTCTTTCCATGGAACTCAGATAATCGACCTTGCTCGAGTGCCATCAAAACTTTGCTGATTTTTGCCAGCTGCAATGTCTTTTCCGGAAGTCTATAGAACTCACGATGGATTTTAATATCATGGCCAAGAAAGTTGGCCAGCTGGTCCATCTCTGTGTCTGTCATGTTTAGCACAGTTGAAAGGGTGGCAGCATGTTTTCGTAGTTTTGTGGATGTAAGGGAAACAGGACACTTTGCATGACATGCTTTTGCATAGTCTCGTATGCAGTCAGAACCACGGATATGTGTCATCGCTGTGGGTCTTGCAAACAGGTAAGTGTTGTCTTTGAGAACCCCACAAGTTTCCCTGTACTTAATGAGAAGTTCTAATGCACACACCATTTTTGGAGTCAAGAGAATAGAAACAGGTCTGCCTCGTTTTCCCCTGATGACAATCCTTGAAAAATGTCTGCAGAGTTTTTTTCCACTTCAGAGAGAGCCCAATCAACATCTTCAGGAAGATCAGTTGTGTCTCTTGACAAAAAAGCCAACAAGGGCATGGCTGCTACCTCTCCTTCTCTTCGTCTGTTAAAAAGGATGATCTGTGTCAAACATACTTTTGTCAGGTCTGACCAGGCCTTTGTGGAATAATTTTCAGATAGCGCACTGCTGCACTCATCATGCATTTGACTGAGAAACTGATGCATTGTTTGAACATCCTCAGTGAAGGGCATAAGTTGTGGTACATTCCACTTTTCTTCGACTATATTCCTCAGGGCTGTTGCAGAGATCAACTTGTTCCACTTCTCACGATGGACATCTTGGAACTGAGTGGCATTCCTGATCAAATCTTCATTGTTGTTTATCAAACCTTGTGCTTTCACACGTTTGCTGACTTTAACCAAGGAATTCCCAAGTTTAGTTGCCAGTGATGGAATGCAGAATTTGTTAGTGTCACTATCATAGCCACAAGTACATTTGACAGCTTTGACCATCTCCAAGTAGTTCTTAGGATTCACAAAATCTTCCATTTTTTTCAAGGTAGTTACTCTCTTGGCATTATGAATCAGTCTTCCTAATTCCCGCATCGTCTCTCTGACACATTGTTGATTTTTTGCTGACATACCACTTTTGTTCAACAGGTGCTGCTTAACATCTGTGATGACATGGTCATCTTTTATTATTTCTGTGATTGGATCAGGAATCATGACACTTATTACTCCCCACAGTTGTTTGGATACACTTGAAGGCACAGGCCCAGTATATATGCAGATGGACTGGACATGGTTCTTTCCTGGTTTTCGGGTGACTGATGAAGGTTTGAGGCGGCAACTTCGCATGTGTCTCCACAGTACCTTTCTGGTAAACAGTTCTTGGCAATGTGCACAGTGCATGAAATCATTTCCTTTAGCTTCTTTAGGCGGTCGTTTGAATGGCACTAGTTCACCCTTCCCTGACTCCATAATAGCAGCATTGTGAGCGTAGTTCCCTTTATTACGAATATTCTCTAGCTGTTTCCTTCTCTCCATGGAACTCGTTGGAAAGCTAAGAGCTGTGGCTACTTTTTGTGTGCAGTTTTTAGATGTTTTCAGCTTGGCATAAGGCTTACTGCAATACAAGCAATAATGTATTTTGTTGTAAACTCTTTTTCCATGTTTTGTAATGGGAGGGCGAACAACTACATTGTCAATCGTTTCCTTACTTGATCAGTACACCTCTGTTCCAGTGGCATCAGGTGTTATGCTGTTTATGTCCAAGTCCATGTGGTCTACTGTACATATGTTTTTCATCTAAAATGTGTGAAACAAAATCAATGTGAGGTTTTTAAAATGTCCTTAATCTCCAATGTCCATCATAACTATGCATATAACTTCTTAAAAGTCCTTATAGACAAACAATTAGCATTAAATTAGAGCTACTTTGACCATAAACCAGTCCAAATGCCAAAAAAACAAAAACACAAAGTGATTCACAAGCTTTATTTTGAGCAAGGCTCATGTTCTTAATTAAATGCACCTGTTGGAAAAGGTTCGCTTCGCTGCTAATTTTTTGGCTTAACTTGGTCATAAACACATGAATCTTTTACAAATGATAGTCAATAACCTCCATTTATAAAAAAATATGTTCTTACCTTTTAGTTTAAACGACTTGTTTCCGTGTCTCGACGTTCGAAATGTAGAACTCTTTCCTGTACTGCGCTCACGCTGCCTCTGTGTGGCGCGCCAGGTGTCAATTTTTAAAGTAATCACACTCAAACTAACCAGTAAACATGTTTTATGAAAAAAAAAGCTTAAAAATCACCTAGGCATCTTCAGAATGGATCTGACTATTATTTAAAAAGGTTTCCCTTTAGGGGACCTGTTTATTTGTCCCCATAACGGCAACGGTCCCCTAAAGTGACTTTTTAAACAGAGCGATGTCCCCAATAAGTAAGCATTGCCAGGACACACACACACACACACACACACACACCCAAACATATAGCACTATTGACAATAATAAAGCTAAAACAAAACATGGCATTGCACTAAGGATTTGAGGACAAATGCCACCTTTGAGACGCCCGCACTGGAGAATAACTAAAATTAACGACATTTTAAAAATATATATATAATATAATCAATCAATAATCAATCAAAGTTTACTTATATAGCCCTAAATCACGAGTGTCTCAAAGGGCTGCACAAGCCACAATGACATCATGGGCTCAGATCCCACATCAGGGCAAGAAAAAACTCAACCCAATGGGATGACAATGAGAAACCTTGGAGGGGACCACAGATGTGGGGACCCCAGATTTCTTGCTGGGACATATGGTACAATACAATCAGCAAGATAGGATGGAGCGAGACCGTGTAGTATTTTATACGTAAGTAGTAAAACCTTAAAGTCACATCTTAAGTGCACAGGACGCCAGTGCAGGTGAGCCAGTATAGGCGCAATGTGATCAAACTTTCTTGTTTTTGTCAAAAGTCCAACAGCCGCATTTTGTACCAACTGTAATCTTTTAATGCTAGACATAGGGAGGCCCGAAAACAATACGTTACAGTAATCGAGACGAGACGTGACGAACGCATGAATAATGATCTCAGCGTCGCTGGTGGACAAAATGAAACACATTTTAGCGATATTACGGAGATGAAAGAAGCCCGTTTTAGTAACACTCTTAATGTGTGTTTCAAACGAGAGAGTTGGGTCGAAGATAATACCCAGATTCTTTACCGAGTCGCCTCGTGTAATTGTTTGGTTGTCAAATGTTAAGGTGGTATTATTGAATAAGTGTCTGTGTTTAGCAGGACCAATAATCAGCATTTCCGTTTCCTTAGCGTTGAGTTGCAAAAAGGTAGCGGACATACATTGTTTAATTTCATTAAGGCACGCCTCCAGCTGACTACTGGTCAGCTTTAGGGGCATGTAGAGTTGGGTGTCATCAGCATAACAGTGAAAGCTAACGTATGATGTCACCTCGCGGCAGCATGTAGATGCTGAAGAGTGCAGGGCCAAGAACCGAACCCTGGGGAACTCCACACGTTACCTTAACATACTCCGAGGTCACATTGTTATGGGAGACGCACTGCATCCTGTCAGTAAGATACGAGTTAAACCACGACAAGGCTAAGTCTGACATACCAATACGTGTTTTGATACGCTCTAATAAAATATTATGATCGACGGTATCGAAAGCAGAGCTAAGATCAAGAAGCAGCAACATGGATGACGCATCAGAATCCATCGTTAGCAGTAGATCATTAGTCATTTTTGCGAGGGCTGTCTCCGTAGAGTGATTTGCCCTGAAACCGGATCGAAAGGATTCACAGAGATTGTTAGACACTAAGTGTTCATTTAGCTGCTGTGCAACTATTTTTTTCGGGGATTTTTTAAATAAACGGAAGGTGGGACATGAGGTCAAGATCGAGGTTAGGTCTTTTGAGCAGAGGATGAATAACCGCTTTTTTGAATGCTAGGGGAACAGTGCCAGAGGAAAGTGATAAGTTATATGTACAAATAAAATATAAATCCTATAAATATTACAATATTAAGTTAATAAAAACAACATTGAGACAATAATATTAGCAATATTAATGATTACGATAGAAAACAACGCAATAAAATAATACAATTTAAAAAAACAGATGATTAGTAAAATGCCTGATTAAAAGGTGTATCTTTAGCTTTAAAAAAAAAATTATTTCAATGCTCTATGCAATCCTGAGGCTCTCTGACAAGCTGTTCCACAGGTGGGGGCCATAGTGGCTAAATGCCAAGTCACCTTCTGTCTTTGTTCTGGTATTTGGTAAAGATAAAAGGCCAGTGCCAGAGGACCACAGGATCCGCGAGGGTTGATATGGTAAAAGCAGGTCAGGTAGATAAGAAGGCGCAAGGCTATTAAGACATTCAAAAACTAATTATAGCACTTTAACTATGGCTCCATTTGTCACAGTTTACCTGAAACATGAAACGTGACAAATTGGGGGGTTGCACTATTTACTTTAGCTGCCAGGTGGCAGTCGAGTGTTGAAAATCTTAAAATGTGTTACAACTTTGAACACAGTGTCAGTTACTATGTTGAGTGGCGCTTTTCATCATTTTCAGGAGACTGCATTGCAAAATGATAAACCGCACCCCCACTCCTTCCTCTCACGTGAGATCTACCCAGGATTGGTACAATATGAATCTCTTCCCTATGGTAGACTTGTCCGACAGGCTTCTGACTTGAAAATCCTGATTTGACTAATCAAGTTAGCTTTGTATTACAGATTATGTCAGGAACTTGCATGGCTGCAGTTGTAGTGACCCCAAGATGCAGGAACCAGGATAGTGAAGATCAGGTAAGATAATTTTTAATACAATTAAACAGAGGAGAAAGCAGTATTGCATGTAACAGTTCAACAAACATTAAATCAATCCTCGAGCACTGAGGAGCGCACAAGGCTGGCATAAATGGAAGCCTGTTGATTGGCACCAGGTGTGGTTCACCTGCCTATCAACAGCAGGTGAAGGGAAAGACAGCGCTCAGCGGGACAAGCAGGAAATAGAACCAAAATAAAAGCAGTGATAGGAAGTAAACACAAAACAAGGAAGCACAAACAGAGAAGAAGTGACAGATGGTCACAGACTATCCCACATCTTCAATGATTGGCTTAATAAAAACAAAGAAGATAACTTCAATGTGATTTCTAGTACAAGTCAAAAGGGAGATAAACCCTACTAATCTCGTCACACCATCATTCGAGACTGACCCATAAGGCTAATATGTTGTTCAGGAGGAGGCCCAGCCCAGAAGATTAAAGTAGATTCGTAACCAAAACAAAAAAAAACATGTTACCTAAAACAGGATTTGCAATCAAAATGTGAAGAAACGCAAACGAAACTTAAGAAAATTCAAACAAACACATATTTTCATAAGTATTTTGGTTAAAAAATAGTAATTTCAAATCTATTTATTTTTGTTGACAAATTTGCAAAGTTTTTATTTATATTTTGTACAGTAATTGATGCAATTTCAATGTTTAAGTGCAGATTATATTGTGATTACTTGATAATGAAGCCCTAATGAGTCCGGAATTAAAGTGTGTAGTTCACCTCTGATTGATCAATAAAGAGATATGTCCATATAGAAATTCACCATCCTCACCTTTTGCATCACCTGATTGTAGCACAGCTGGGTGTCTCGAGGTGGGAAACTACTTTCCTTTTGTTTTGTAAGACCCCGCCACCCCGACCTAACAAGCCCCTCCCTTTCCCACTGCGTCCATCTGTTCAGTCGAATGGCTTGAAGAGCTGGAAAACATGCACACACGCACACACACACACACACACACACACACACACACACACACACACACACACACACACACACACACACACACACACACACACACACACACACACACACACACACACACACACACACACGCACACACACCTTAGACTAGAGCTATCAAACTGCAAGTTCAGTTAAAAAAACTT
This sequence comes from Nerophis lumbriciformis, assembly GCF_033978685.3. Taxonomy (NCBI): domain Eukaryota; kingdom Metazoa; phylum Chordata; class Actinopteri; order Syngnathiformes; family Syngnathidae; genus Nerophis; species Nerophis lumbriciformis. Next base: position 29,281,161 of record NC_084558.2, on the reverse strand, counting down.
GGCAGAGACCAACATTTTTGCAGCAGATTCCTAAAAACAGCAGAGAGCTTTTGTTGTATAAAGAGCTGATTATTTTCCCGAATTTTGCAACAAAATAGAAATATGGTCCCCGAAAACAAGTGAGGAAATTAGCCCTGTTTTACACCTTAAAATAGAATGATTTTGTCCATCAAAACGAGTCGCTTAAATGTCACCTGAACCTCATTATCACACACACACACACACACACACACACACACACACACACACACACACACACACACACACACACACACACACACACACACACACACACATTATTGAGGGCAGGGGTGTCAAACTCATTTTAGATTGGGGGCCACATGGACAAAAATCTACTTCCAAGTGGGCCAGACTGGTAAAATCACGGCACGATAACTTAAAAATAAACGTCAGATTGTTTTCTTTGTTTAAAAATAGAACATGCACATTCTGAAAATGTACAAATCATAATGTTGTTGTTTTTTACACTATAGTGATAGTATTCTATCTTTATTTGTTGTTATTTATACTTTCTGAATAAATTATGTGATAATGCTCATCAGTCAACTCATTGGTGTTCATTTTCAATCTATTAAGATCCCATCCATCCATTTTCTACCGCTTGTCAAGATAAAAAAAATAATACCAAAATGTAATTGTATGTAGTTTGCTCATTTTCCTCAACATCATGTGGTTTCTTTTTTTTTTACATACGTATGTAGCATCATCTACAACGATACAAAGAATTGCTATTGTGACATTTAGTGGACACATTTAGAACAGCAGTTTCTTTCATTAAAAAACTTTGCAAACTCAACGTACGTTTGACACCCCTGCTCTAGACGTCTTTAATTGGACCAAGTGAGACGATCACAGGCATGTGAAATGTCCACAGAAACGCGGAAATCTACGTTTTCATGCATTCATTTTTGCGTCAAAATATCAGTTTTGCATCTTTTTAATTAAAATTGTAGCGTGTACGGACGGAGGTGGAGTATCAAAAGATGGAGCTAATTGTTTTACTGACATTCAGGCTTTGTTTTCTTATAAGAAATACATCTGTGGCTTTTCAGCTCAACAACACTCATGTGTCTCGTGAAAATCCGTCCGACCGGAACTCTCTAGCAACAAAGGTTCCGTGGGAGCATACTTGCCAACCCTCCCGAATTTTCCGGGAGACTCCCGAAATTCAGTGCCTCTCCCGAAAACCTCCCGGAACAAATATTCTCCCGAAAATCCCCTCCAGCTCCATGCGGACCTGAGTCCTGCCCAATCACGTTATAACATCTACGGCTTTTAGAGAGTGCACAACTGAGCACACAACAAGGAGACGAAGCAGAAGAATTAGGAAGATACAGCCGTGGTGACGCCGACGACGAGTAAGATGAAAAAATACGCTTGTAAGTTCCAAGCCGCAACTGCAATTGGACCTGGATAGCCTCTGGGAAGAAGCAGTGGGGTACCAAGTGCTTGGCAGTGAAGATCTTCCTCAGGAAGCAAGGATTGACCGGTTTTGGGCCATGCTAGGGAGAGATGGAAGATTCCAGACTGTAGTGCATTTGATGAAAGCACTTTTGTGCGTGCCACACAGCAATGCATCATCAGAGAGGGTGTTCAGCATGGTTAGAAAAATAGTGACAGAGAATAGAACAATGATGGACAATTCAACCCTTAGCTCAACAATGAGTAGATGAGTGTTATGTGTGTGTATATGTGTAAATAAATGAACACTGAAATTCAAGTATGTATTGTATATATATATATATATATATATATATATATATATATATATATATATATATATATATATATATATATATATATATATGAAATACTTGACTTGGTGAATTCTAGCTGTAAATATACTCCTCCCCTCTTAACCACGCCCGCCCCCCACCCCCGACCACGCCCCCCACCCCCCCACCTCCCGAAATCGGAGGTCTCAAGGTTGGCAAGTATGCGTGGGAGAATTATGTCAACCCTATACAGTATCAAAATAATAAGATCCAAACGAAATTTGTTGAACGCTCGCCTCAGCCGCAGGTATACTTGCTGTTCCTCTTGCCTAAACGCCGCACTGAATTGCAGGACAAGGCACCGAAACAAGCTCACTAGTTAGCATAGTTAGCATCATCTAGCTAGCCTGTGTTCGCTCTCCGAGCCCCAACATTGTCTACTTTGCTGCTAATCATATTTGAATGATTACAATCCGAACACTGTTAGTTCCGAACCAGTTGTAGATCTACAGTATCGATTAGTAGCCAGCGAGAAGGTATATTTTTGATGTGACGAACTGTAAACATAACACAACATCGAAGGTATTTTACCCAAGTGGCTACAGGATAGAGTTGCCAAATGGGAAAAGTTTTCTGAGCTCTTTGCATGCATGTTATAAAATTTTACATTACTTTTTCAATGATAATGTTAGTTAATGATCTACTAGAAAACAAAAAAGTCCATCCATCCATCCATTTTCTACCGCTTGTCCCATTCGGGGTCGCAGGAAGTGCTGGAGCCTATCTCAAGCTCATTGTGTATTCTGTGTTATGTGTTTTATGTTGCACGCTTGCACCAAGAAAAAATCCTAGTTTGTGAACCCGTTCTCAAACAATGGCAATAAAAACTATTCTGATTCTGATTCTGCATGCATGTTATAAAATGTTACATTACATTTTCAATGATAATGTTAGTTAATGATCTACTAGAAAACAAAAAAGTCCATCCATCCATCCATTTTCTATCGCTTGTCCCATTCGGGGTCGCAGGAAGTGCTGGAGCCTATCTCAGCTGCATTCGGGCGGAAGGTGGCGTACACCCTGGACAAGTCGCCACCTCATCACAGGGCCAACACAGATAGACAGACAACATTCACACACTAGGGCCAATTTAGTGTCGCCAATCAACCTATCCCCAGGTGCATGTCTTTGGAGATGGGAGGAAGTCGGAGTACCCAGAGGGAACCCACGCAGTCACGGGGAGAACATGCAAACTCCACACAGAAAGATCCCAAGCGCAGGATTGAACCCAGGACCTTCGTATTGTGAGGCAGACGCACTAACCCCTCTTCCACCGTGCTTATATGGGACGTCAAAAAGACAGCCAAAAGAGGTTGGTAGATGATAATAAATGTAAAGGTAAAATATAGTGTAGAAATGTACCCAATTGCAGGAAATGTAGTGTTTTTTTTTTTTTTTTAATTTGCGTGGCAGAACTTTCCGTCAGTTTTTAAAAACATTTCTCGAAGGGTGCTCTGATGCCTGCAATTAGCCAATCATTTTGTGTTTTGCGATATTGATTCATAAAGTAGATTAGAAATGTGGGAACGTTCCCCTCCAGTGTGATGTTACCACGGCGATAAGAGCACAACCTTTGCCCTCTGGCCCCTGCCCTTTGCTCCCCTCGAGGAGAGGTGGCTGTTTTAAAAAGAAACATCACGAGAGCTCCTCCAATGAAAATGCATGCTTTCTTCTATCAGTTTATATGTGCACAATACCAAAAAGGGAAAGAAAAGGCAAATATTTGATGAACTGACAGCTGCTTTAATGTGTCAGCCCGCAGGCTGGCAGCAGAGGGAAACTTCTTTTGTTGAACCACATTCTTATTTCCGTTTTACATTTTGGTGCTCTTCTTCGTAGTCTGGTGCTCTGCAATAAAAAACAAGGCAGAACTGTGTTTGAATAAGGAAACTGCATTGGTAATCCCTGCTAAAAATGTAAAAGATGAAACCATCCATCCATCCATCCATTTTCTACCGCTTGTCCCTTTTTTGCGGTCGTGGGGTGTGCTGGAGCCTATCTCCAAAACTGTTAAATTGCTTCTCATGACTCGAATTTTCAACAAACAATTACATAGTAATACTATGTTTGTTGATTTAGCAAATAAATGTCTAACCATGAGGCAGAAGTACAGTCGTATCTCTTATAGCTTATAGCAGAATAATCATTGAATTATCTAAATTTTAACGCCATTTAAAAAAAAAAAAGTTCTAAAATAATGAAACTTTCTTATGTATACTGTATCTGACAATGCAGTACATAACGTTTTTTTTTTCCTATTAAAATTCTATTACAATTATGACAATCGTTGCCACTTAAGGTATGTTGAAGCCTTTTTGACTTTAAAACACGTTTGCAAATAGTTGCAGTTGATCACATTTTTTTCCATATATATACTGTACATATATTAGGGCTGTTAAACGATTAAAATATTCATTCGCGAATAATCGCATTATGATCAGATAACTAATCGCAGATGTTACGTCTTGGGGGGCGCATGGCTGCACTGGTAGCGTTCCCTCCAAGGCAGAAGACAAGCAGGAGCAGTGTGCAGGTAAGATTAAGGTTTTTAATTATTTTAAGGCAGGATTAAAAATACAAACAGAGGACACTAGCAAGCGTGGGGCTAAACAAAACACAAAATGTCACCAAGGGTGAAAAACGAGGAATGCTAGCGTGTACAAAATTACTACAGCGAGGAAGAAAAAACAGGAGAACGTAAATGTTGCCTATAGCAAACATTGACCCAGCAACTATTGCTGTGTGACAGGAAACTATAAAGGGAAGTGATTAACCAAAACACCTGGTGGGATCACTAAGTGCTAAACTAAGACAGGTGAGGAGAATCAGTGCTCATGGAAACCAACAGTAAACAGGGAAAGAGGGTGCACCCAGGAAACAGACTAAAACAGAAACATTACCAACATAAATCATGCCATGACCCGGGTAACGGATCATGACATAACCCCCCCCCCCCCTTAAGGGACGGATCCCAGAAGTCCCAAACTAGAAACCCCTTCCCTACAAAAAAAACCCCAGAATAAGTCCAAAGTCACAGGAGGGTGGAGGGAGGACTTGGTGGTGGGCCGCCAGGCCATGTGTCCCCGAAGCCACCGGAGACAAGTCAGGTGACGGCAGTGAGTACATTGTCGCCGCCATTGTCGAGGCGGGCGACCTCGGAACGGCCATGTCTGGGGCCGTTGAGGAGGCGGAGGAGACTGGCGCCAGAACCTCAGCAGTCTTTGAGTCCTGCACCCAAGTCCTGGGCGTCGCTGCTGTTGGCGCCAAAGGCGTTATTGAAAAATCCAGAGACGAGGAGGTGGGCGGCGGCGTGGTGCGGCCTGCCGGACACGAGGAGGTGGGCGGCGGTGTGGTGCGGCCCGCCGGACACAAGGATGTGGGCGGCGCCATGATGCGGCCCGCCGGACACGAGGAGGTGGGCACGTCGTCGTTGGCGTGGAAGCAGCAGACATGGAAGTCGACGTGGGCAGAGCCAGAGGCGAGGCAGTAGCAGGCGTCGTTGCCGTGGAAGCGGGAGGCGTCGCCGTGGGAGCAGGAAGCGTCGTCGTCGTGGGAGCAGGAAGCGTCGTCGTCGTGGGAGCAGGAAGCGGCGTCGCCGTGAGAGCAGGAAGAGGCGTCGCCATGGGAGCAGGAGGAGGCGTCGCCGTGGAAGCAGGCGGCTTGTCTGCCGGCGTGGGTGGAGCCAGAGGCAAAGCAGGCGACTCGTCTGCCGGCGTGGGCGGAGCCAGAGGCGAAGCAGGCGGCTCGTCTGCCGGCGTGGGTGGAGCCAGAGGCGAAGCAGGCGGCTCGTCTGCCGGCGTGTGCGGAGCCAGAGGCGAAGCAGGCGGCTCGTCTGCTGGCGTGGGCGGAGCCAGAGGCGAAGCAGGCGGCTCGTCTGCCGGCGTGGGCGGAGCCAGAGGCGAAGCAGGTGGCTCGTCTGCCGGCGTGGGCGGAGCCAGAGGCGAAGCAGGCGGCACGTCTGCCGGCTTGGGCTGAGCCAGACGCGAAGCAGGCGGAACGTCTGCCGGCGTGGGCGGAGCCAGAGGCGAAGCAGGTGGCTCGTCTGCCGGCGTGGGCGGAGCCAGAGGCGAAGCAGGCGGCACGTCTGCCGGCTTGGGCTGAGCCAGACGCGAAGCAGGCGGAACGTATGCCGGCGTGGGCGGAGTCAGAGGCGAGGCAGGCGGCCCGTTTGCCGTCGTGGGCGGAGTCAGAGGTGAGGCAGGCAGCTAGTCTGCCGGCGTGGGCGGACTCAGAGGCGAGGCAGGCGTCTGGGTTGTCGGCGTGGGAGGAGCCAGAGGAGCAGGCGGCACAGACGTGATGGCCGGGGCCAGAGCGGTAGGTGGTTGCAGGACTGAACAGGACTGTTCCTCCCTTTCCAGTTCCTTCAGCACCCTTTGGTACCATTCGTCCATCCACTCTGCGCTGTACTTCTCTGGTGGGTCCAACTTGCTTTGCGGCACTGAAGCAGGAAAAAGGGCCGAAGTAGACAGCGCCCCCGCTGGAGGAGGCCTCCTTCCATTGACACGCTACCAGCACTGCCCCCCACCCTCAGGAAGCAGATTCCAGATGCTAGATGGAGCTGGTGAAGGGAGCGCTTGTGCGAATTTGGCGGTAGCAGAGGGCATGGGCTCTAGGAAGCCTGGGAGCTGGCCTTGTGCGTGTGCGCCGCTGGCGCCTTTCTGGAAAATTGCCTGCAGGTGGTGTCTGAGGGGAGGAGAAGCCGCACGGGAAGAGCCTGGCAGACAACGTTGGGGGAAAAGTGTCTGTCTTGTACCTCCTCTGCGCAGCGCTGCGCCGGGCCGCTGCCGGAGCCCTTGCAAACCAGGTGGTTTGACGTCACAGCGTGACGGGCACGGGTCTTTGCGGCATTTGACGAGATCCCAATCGGTAAGGTGGGAGTTGATCATACCAGGATTAAGCTGACAGATTCGATGGAGACGTAGTGGATCCTGACTGGGTCGAGTGAAGGGAAGTTGCCTGTGGGCGAAGTGCTGAGGAGGACATCCGGGTGGCTGGCGAGTGGGGGAGGAAACGGCTTTCTGCGTCCGTCAACTTCGCCAGAAGTTGCCCCCATGCCACCATAGCGTTGGAAGAGGGATCTTCTGCTGACAGCTCCGCTTCGTCCTCGCACTCCCATGGCCAGGCTTTCGCTCTGAGCTCCAGGAGGATATCTTGCTTGTCCTTGTTGGACAGGAACACTTTGTCTGGCTGGGTCAATCTGTTACGTCTTGGGGGGGCACATGGCTGCGCTGGTAGCGTTCCCTCCAAAGCAGAAGACACACAGGAGCGGCGTGCAGGTAAGATGAAGGTTTTTAATTATTTATGTGCCCATGGAAACCAACAGTAAACAGGGAAAGAGGGTGCACCCAGGAAACAGACTAAAACAGAAACATTACCAACATAAATCATGCCATGACCCGGGTAACGGATGATGCCAGCAGATATACATAATTTGTCATCATTAATAAGTGTACCCTAGACAGATCATGTGTAATAGTACCGGAGAGAAGAAGACGGCACTGAGGCTGGGAGAGCGTTTAGCCTGGGGTGTATTTAATATATATATATATATATATATATATATATATATATATATATATATATATATATATATATATATATATATATATATATATATATATATATATATATATATATATATATATATATATATATATATATATAAATATATATATATATATATATATAGGTGTAATCAGCCACGGAGCGGGAGCTCTGCTGAAAGGAGTGGAGGCGGGAGGCGGCGTCCCCCCCGTCCACTGGGTGGTAAAAAACAGCCCGGAACTTGGCGCGGAAGGCAGAGTAGTCAGTTCAGAGTCTGTTGCTCTGGTCGATCGCCGCTGTGGCCCATCGCAGCGCTCTGCCTGACAGGACGGAGAACAGGAAGGCAATCTTGGCCCCATCCAACGAGTAGCGAGAGGGCTGGTGCTGAAATATGAGCTCACACTGGACCAAAAATCCCCGGCAAAGTTCAAAATCTCCCTCAAATGTTTTGGGGGTAGCAATCTTTGGTTCCTGAGTGAGGGAGGTGTTCCATGTTGCGGCAGCCATGGAGGCTGGATATGGGGGGCCAATGGTGTCCAGCCTTGACAGCAGTTTGGCAAAGGCAGCATCAAGCTTGTTCTCCAAGTTATCGAAGCGAGACTGGTGCTGCCGGAGAATAGCGTGCATAGTGGGAAGATCGAGGGTCATGGGGGGTCGGGGAGAGGGAGTGGAGCAAGCTCTTCCCGTGCCGTCTGGTTCCGACATGGCCAGAACGTACTGTAATCGTACCGGGGAGAAGAAGACAGCACTGAGGCTGGGAGAGCGTTTAGCCTGGGGCGTATTTATTAAAAGAAATATATATATATATATATATATATATATATTTATATTTATATATATATATATATATATATAAATATACACATATATATATATATATATATATATATATATATATATATATATATATATATATATATATATATATATATATATATATATATATATATATATATATATATAAATGTATATATATATATATATAATTTATATAATATATTATATTATATTATAATTTATTATAATATATATCTATATATATTATAAAATATAATGTGTATGTAACCAAAAGGAAATAGGTGTCAGACTATGTGTAGAATTTAATTGGAGGGTTTTACCGTAAATGTTGGAGGTGCGTGTTGAGAGGAGCGGTGCTGTCAGACAAGGACAAGGCAGGCAGGATTGTCCAGGGACGGAAGCGTGGCAGAGAGGCAGGAGCGAGTCGTCGTTGTCCGGGGGCAAGCGAGGAGTCGAGAACCAGGAAGCACGAGGGAGACAGGGAAGATCCCGGAGCACAAGACGCACAGCTTGACTCGGGGACGTACACAGGGAACTGCGGGGTGAGGAAGGACACAACAATTAATGCAGGGAAAACACAGAGATCAGGATCAAAAGGCAACTAGGGAGCTGGAGACGAGCTTATGGTACGATGTACAGGTTGCTACGTTCTGGCAAAGGATCTCTGGTAGCGGTAGTTTAAGTAGTCGTCCCTCTCATCGGTGTGTTGATTGCAGATGGAACGCAGTTTGAGTGACGCGCGCACAAGCGTGCTCAGAGGTGCGCTTGGAGGTGCACTTGGAGGTGGGCTTGGCGGTGGGCTTGGAGGTGCGCTCAGCACGGCTCTCAGATGATTGCGCACTGGTGTGTGTCCGGGTCGTGACATCATGTTCAAGTTTTAACACTATGAACGGACAATTAATTTGCTTTAATTAAATATATTTGAAACGTTATGCTTTTTTAAACAGCTCAACACAAAATGGATAAACATGATCGAATGACAATAATGGAAAAAAAAATGCCTACTACTGTGTCTTGCCACATTTTGTATTTTGTAGAAATTCCTAATTTGTATTTGCTTTAGGACCACTTGCATTCAGAGGAGGAGCTACACTTCCATGTTTAAATAACAGTTTCACGTTTAATAACACAAAATGTGAATTGTTATGATCATGCTTTGATTGTCAAATATGTTTGGTAATATCCATTCATCTATTTAAAAAAATACCCCAATTAAAATCAATGTGTTTTCCAATAACTGGGTTGCTATTCTTCAAAATATTTAAAACAAAGAGTTGTAATGTTTTCATATTCCAGGTATACCCCATAAAACATGTTTGAGACATCAGAATCAGAATCAGAATCAGCTTTATTGTCATTACGCAAGGTAACGAGATTGAGGCCATTCCATACAGTGCGATGTGTGCATGCTAGAAAAACAATGTGCAAATATATAAAAATTTAAAAAATGTAGAAGTGCAATGAATATGGTGTGAAATTAATATATACATGAAAAAACAAAACAAAAACAGGGTGGTTGGTGGAATGGGTTATTGCACCGAAGAGAAGGCAGTTATGAGGGACAATGGGGCAGTCCGTTCAGGATGGTTATGGCCCTGGGGAAGAAGCCGTTCTTTAGCCTGTTTGTTTTGGTTTTAATGCACCTGTAGCGCTTCCCGGAGGGCAGCAGGTGGAACAGGTCAGAGCCAGGGTGGGTGCTGTCTTTGATGATGGCACTGTCTCTGTTGAGGCAGCGGGAGGTGTAGATGTCCGTCAGAGAGGGGAGAGGGCGGCCGTGGCGTTTTTATTCTTGTTTTCATTTATTTTAAGAAATTGCAGTTCTTGTATTACTACCCACTCACAAGTGTGGTCAAAAATGACCCAAGCAGTTCCTATAGAATCTTCAATTAACCTTTAATTATCAGCAACTCTGACACATCTGATGTCATTCTCACATCTGACGCAACTTTTACTGTCAATAGTAGAGATGTCCGATAATGGCTTTTTTGCCGATATCTGATATTCCGATATTGTCCAACTCTAAATTACTGATTCCGATATCAACCGATACCGATATATACAGTAGTGGAATTAACACATTATTATGCCTAATTTTTGTGGGCGGTGTTGGGGGGGGGGCGGGGTTTGGTGGTAGCGGGGGGTGTATATTGTAGCGTCCCGGAAGAGTTAGTACTGCAAGGGGTTCTGGGTATTTGTTCTGTTGTGTTTATGTTGTGTTACTGTGCGGATGTTCTCCCGAAATGTGTTTGTCATTCTTGTTTAGTGTGGGTTCACAGTGTGGCGCATATTTGTAACAGTGTTAAAGTTGTTTATACGGCCACCCTCAGTGTGACCTGTATGGCTGTTGATCAAGTATGCTTGCATTCACTTATGTGTGTGTAAAAGCCGCAGATATTATGTGATTGGGCGGGCACGCAAAGGAAGTGCCTTTAAGGTTTACTGGCGCTCTGTACTTCTCCTGTACACAGCGGCTTTTTAAAAAGTCATAAATTTTACTTTTTGAAACCGATACCGATAATTTTAAAACCGATACCGATAATTTCCGATATTACATTTTAAAGCATTTATCGGCCGATAATATCGACAGTCCGATATTATCGGACATCCCTAGTCAATACTGTCCTACTTACACATCTGATGTCACCAGTCTCACCACCCAGGAAGGGGAAATATCTGATCCACTAAAGACTGTAGAAAGCTAATTAGGTAATTTAAAATACTGTAAAACAGGGGTTGGCAAACTTTTTGGCTCACGGGCCACATTGGCGTTTGTGGAGTTGATTTTGGAATATTTAGGAGCGAGGAAATTTCACGACTGGATTTGTTGCACAGGTCCTATGACAGTTCCACGCTGGAAATCACTGAGCTCCAGAGAGCGGCCCATTCTTTCACAAACATTTGTAGAAACAGTCCCTATGCCTAAGTGCTTAATTTTATACACCTGTGGCCGGGCCAAGTGATTAGGACACCTGATTCTGATCATTTGGATTGCTGGCCAAATACTTTTGGCAATATATATATATATATATATATATATATATATATATATATATATATATATATGTGTATATATTTATGATAAACTCCCCTGAAGAGCAGGGAAACCTACAAAACAGGCTTGTAGGGATGAAATAGCCTCCGTGTTTTTTCCTGACCTAACGTATATTCCGCTTTACCCCGGTATTCAGCACTGTAAAATGGATAAACCACAGTAACCTCAGCTATATGTGTGGTAATTGTAATTGTAGATGCGGACAGACTCACCGCATTCAGAGCATCTTTCTTGTTTGGACACACCTCCTCCGCAACAGCGTTCAAACACTTATTTACAAACTCCCCATCAGTGAAAGCCTTTCCACAGCTGGCAATTAGTGTAGCTACCTTGCAGCTGGCACGGACAGATGACAGGTTTGCCTGTGTTTGGTGTAGCATTGTACTGCACTGTCTCTTTGCAGGTTAGACAAACTGCATAAAGTCAAAACTCTACACTCGGAAACTATTTCATGTGTCCCCAACGATTTCGCCATTTTTTTCCTTGCGCACTAATTGGCTGAAAGAGCACGCACTTGACCTCACGTTATCGATGGGAAAATGCATTTTTAGACAGCCCTTGGAGACACTTGTGATTTAGGGCTATATAAATAAACATTGATTGATTGATTGATTGATTGATTGATTGATAGACGATACGATTTGCCTGAACGGCTAGGAGATCCCAAGAGTAACAAGCGGTAGAAAATGGATTGATGAATGGGCTAGAAATTACAGATTAAAAAAAAAAAAAAAAAAAAAAAAAAAATTAAAAAAAAAAAAAATATATATATATTTTTTTTTTTTTTTTTTTAAACTTAGGACCAGATTTTGGATGCTCGGGCTATAGTTTGGGGACCACTGATCTAAGGGTGGGGCAGCACGGTAGGGTTAGTGCATGTGCCTCACAATACGATGGTCTGGGTTCGATCCTGTACTCGGGATCTTTCTGTGTGGAGTTTGCATGTTCTCCCCGTGACTGCGTGGGTTCCTTTTCGGGTACTCCAGCTTCCTCCCACCTCCAAAGACATGCACCTGGGGATAGGTTGATTGGCAACACTAAATTGGCCCTAGTGTGTGAATGTGAGTGTGAATGTTGTCTGTCTATCCGTGTTGGCCCTGCGATGAGGTGGCGAATTGTCCAGGATGTACCCCGCCTTCCGGCCGAATGCAGCTGAGATAGACTCCAGCACCCCCTGCGACCCCGAAAGGAACAAGCGGTAGAAAATGGATGGATGATCTAAGGGTTAAATCGAGTAAAGCACAGTAACATAGAAAAGAGATGTGACGTTCGCGAACTAGTCGGGGCTTTTGAACAGCCATTTTCAGTGAACGATGAGAACCAATAAAGGGATTTTGATTTTTCCCGGAAGTGCATCGCGGCAGCCATTTTGAAGGTTGAGCGTCATCGTTCACGATAAAGCTATACGTAATATTTCCGAACTATTCCATGGAAAATATCATTGCAACCGCCTGTGATACCATGGCGAAATACTCTGAGTCATCAGGAGCATTTAGCCGTAATTGGATGCAAGGATCCGTACAAGATGGACAAGTCTGAGTGGCCGAGACCATGCTTCCCTGATGTTTCATACACAGACTATGTGAACTACTTAGTTGTTCAACCTGCCATTTTACGCTTTGAAAGACTTTCAAAATGATAAGAGTCGAGATTTGTTTATGCGGCTTTGTTTATTGATGGGCTCGTTTATCTGTATAAACCCAGTGGACATAGTGTCATCAAGCCAGGCTAGAGTAATGGACTCTGAAATGATCCACAGATAACCAATCCAAGGTCACCTCAGCCTACTGTGACTCTAAGGCAGGACTGAGAGAAAGTAGTTCTCATGTCACTTCACCTTTGTTTTAAGGCAGTATAGCTCGGTTGGTAGAGTGGCCGTGCCAGCAACTTGAGGGTTCCAGGTTCGATCCCTGTTTCCACCATCCTAGTCACTGCTGTTGTGTCCTTGTGCAAGAGACTTTACCCACCTGCACCCGGTGGCACCCACACTGGTTTAAATGTAACTTAGATCTGGGTTTCACTATGTAAAGCGCTTTGACTCACTAGACAAAAAGCGCTATATAAATATAATTCACTTCACTTCACTTGTTTTATGTGGAGGCTACATAAGAGCAGTAAGTACTATTTGTTATCAATACAACTACCATCAAAGTTATTTCACCAAGCCCACCAAGTTATTGCAAAGTGGGGCTGTTATTTATTGTAGATTCTTTTTCACTTGGAAAATGTTTTACCTGAAATGATCCAAACAAACAGGAAGTCGTCAGCACATCACATCTCAGTTGATTGTAGCAAATCCATGCTCGCCTTCGCCGTTAACTCTTCTTTCAGCCGCTTCCATTTGTCCAGAAATACACTCAGGAATGCGACACAAGCTAGTTTTATTCCTTCCACTTCGACTGTGACAGTTGACAATGGCACACGTTATGAATATTATTGGATAAATTATCGGAGACAATTAGCGTTTCACTAACTCCCGCCCTTCAATTATGGATATCGGCAATGCATTGTGGGAAATGTAAAAAAATCAAAACCCCTCTATTAGCAGTTGTAATTAGTCCGTTTGAGAGCCATTCTTTATGAAAATTGCCCATGCTGCCCTCTCAGAATCAGAATGAGAATCAAAAGCTTTGTTGGGTTTATTTATTGAAGGAGTACTGACACAAAGTCGTCTCAGAAGGCTCCATTCATGTGAAAGCTTAGGGGTGGAGTTTAATAAGCACCTGATATTACTGCAGCCTTTTAGCCAGCTGTATTCGGAATTATAAAGAGATATTTGCAACTGGAAAAGAAAACAAAATGGACAAAAAAGCAAGGCAGTGTTACATAGTGACGTCACTGTCAAAGAGTGGGGAAATGGCACCACCTTGTGGAATGTTTAAAATGAAAGCAAAAGCGAAATTAGATTATCCATCCATCCATCCATCCATCCATTTCTACCGCTTGTCCCTTTCGGGGTCGCGGGGGGTGCTGGAGTCTATCTCAGCTGCATTAGGGCCGTAGGCGGGGTACATTATTTCAAAAATAATTTTCACCAATTGCGTCAATGGTGGTGTAATGTATACATTTTAATATTTTGACCAAATTGAATTGTATTACTGCCACAAGGGATTGTTTCCTTGATGAAAACAAGTAACTTAAAAAAATGAAAAATATAATTTTTCTGTTTACTTCTGCACTACCTTGTTACTATAATAAAAAAATATGTTGCATACACACACACACACACACACACACACACACACACACACACACACACACACATATATATATATATATATATATAATTAGTGTTGTCCCGATACCAAAACATTTCCGATACTTTTTGAAAGAAAGGGGACCACAAAAAAATGTCATTATTGCCTTTATTTTAACAAAAAATCTTAGGGTACATTAAACATATGTTTCTTATTGCAAGTTTGTCCTTAAATAAAATAGTGAACATACAAGACAACTTGTCTTTTAATAGTAAGTAAACAAACAAAGGCTCCTAATTTAGTCTGCTGACGTATGCAGTAACATATTGTGTCATTTATCATTCTATTATTTTGTCAACATTATTAAGGACAAGTGGTAGAAAATGACTTATTAATCTACTTGTTCATTTACTGTTAATATCTGGTTATTTTCTCTTTTAACATGTTCTATCTACACTTCTATTCAAATGTAATAATCACTTATTCTTCTGTTGTTTGACACTTTACATTAATTTACGATGATACCACAAATTTGGGTATCATTCCAATACCAAGTCGTTACAGGATCATACATTGGTCATATTCAAAGTCCTCATGTGTCCAGGGACGTATTTCCTGAGTTTACTTTTTAGAGGCGGTATAGTACAGAATATGATTCATTAGTATCGCGGTACTATACTAAAATCGGTATACCGGTGTGTATATATATATATACATTTTATTTTGAAGGCCTCTTTTAAAGGAACGGCTCCTAAAGATACGGTTTTCTTCAAAGAGCCATAAATCTAATCCCTGTGCCAATAAATGGCTTAAGTTTACATGATTTGACGTAAAAGAAAGCACACACAAGGATGTATCAATTATTATTTTAACATTTAACTTACTGATGAAGATGCTAAAGATGCGTCCACATATGGCTAGCATTAGCAGTAATGGCATGTTTGTTTGTTTTTTCCACTGCTTTTCGACGACAAATAATCATTAAATATAAATAATAAAATCTAACTCATAGAGGTCATTTGGGAGCTGTTCGGCAATTTGGGAGGGTACCAGGTTTGATTCCAGCTTTTGCCATCCTAGTCACGGCCGTGGTGTCCTTGGGCAAGACACTTCATCCACTAAGCTCCCAGTGCGCTCACACTGGTGTATGAATGTGTATGATGGGAGAGGCCAAAAGCGCAAATTGGCAGCCAGGCTTCCGTCAGTCTACTTCAGGGCAGCTGTGGCTACAAATGTAGCTTACCACCATGCCGTGGGAATGTGGAGTGAATACAAATGGGTTCTCAGTTCTCTGTGAAGCGCTTTGAATGCCTAGAAAAACGCTATATAAATCTATCCATTATTATTGTTATTATTTACCGTATTGTTCGGACTATAAGGCGCACTTAAAATCCTTTCATTTTCTCAAAAATCGACAATGCGCCTTATAACCCGGTGCGCCTAATGTGCGGCATAATTCTGGTTGTGCTTACTGACCTCGAAGCTATTTTATTTGGTACAGGCTGTAATGATAAGTGTGACCAGTAGATGGCAGTCATACATAAGAGATATGTGTAGACTGCAACATGACGCCTGTAAACAACATCAAAACTTGAAATGTTCCATTGAAAATATGGAACATTACACAGGGCGCTCAAAAATCTGTCAAAATGTTTTTAGTACGACTTTGGTAAGCTATGAAGCCGCACCGCTTCATGGATTGTCGGCGCATTAAACATACGGGTGTTATTATGGTGTGTGTATAAGGACAGCAAAATGGCACCTATTAGCAAACCTGGCGTTTTGTTTCGCAATATTATGCAAAAGCAACTTTTCTTACCTTCTGGTACCTGCTGATCTGTATTTGAGATCTGCATAAGGCCTGAAAATGTACGCGCCTTCGCAATTGTAGTACGTGCTGACACCATAGTCATAAGCTTCTTCTTTTTCTCTAACGTCTTATGTGACGTTCATCTTCCACTGTTGCCTTTCCTACTTATATCTGTCAGTGAACTAGCTATCAAAGCGCTAAAAACTGTAGTGTGGTTTACATAATTCACCCAAGGAACTTTAGTTATTAGAGGAATCCAGTCGGACGGTTTTTCACGAGACACATTTCCGGCGTTGTTGCATTATTGAGCCACGGATGAGAAGATGCTGCTCCGTTATTGAAGTCTGAATGTCATTAAAACAGTTAGCTCCATCTTTTGACACTTCTTCCACTCCCGTCCTTGCACGCTACACCACTACAACACTAGACCCACTCATTGGCAGTGCGCCTTTTAATCCGGTGCACCCTATGGTCCGAAAAATACGGTAGTTCATACTTGCCAACCTTGAGACCTCCGATTTTGGGAGGTGTGGGGGGGTGGGGGCATGGTTGGGAGCGTGGTTAAGAGGGGAGGAGTATATTTACAGCTAGAATTCACCAAGTCAAGTATTTCATATATATATACAGGTATATAAGAAATACTTGACTTTCAGTGAATTCTAGCTATATATATATATATATATATATATATATATATATATATATATATATATATATATATATATATATATATATATATATATATATATATATATAAATAAGAGAAATACTTGAATTTCAGTGTTCATTTATTTACACATATACACACACATAACACTCATCTACTCATTGTTGAGTTAAGGCTTGAATTGTCCATCCTTGTTCTATTCTCTGTCACTATTTTTCTAACCATGCTGAACACCCTCTCTGATGATGCATTCTGCTTAGTCTCCTTGTTGTGTGCGCAGTTGTGCACTGCACTCTCTAAAAGCCGTAGATGTTATTGTCACATATGCATGTACAGTAGATGGCAGTATTGTCCTGTTTAAGATTGTCACAACATTGCTGTTTACGGCAGACGAACTGCTTTACGGTAGACGAAAACGTGACTGCTGTTGTTGTGTGTTGTTGCCGCGCTGGGTGGACGTTAATGAAACTACCTAACAATAAACCCACATAAGAAACCAAGAACTCACCCTCGATCATTCTACAGTTATAACGGGATTGGGCAGGCACGCTGTTTATATTGTGGGAAAGCGGACGTGAAAACAGGCTGTCCACATGTCACTCAGGTCCGGATGGAGCTGGAGGGGGCGTGGCCTCCAGCTCCGCCTGAATAACGGGAGATTTTCGGGAGAAAATGTGTCCCGGGAGGTTTTCGGGAGAGGCGCTGAATTTCGGTAGTCTCCCGGAAAATCCGGGAGGGCTGGCAAGTATGCGGTAGTTTGAAGTTAGTGTCATAGTGATTCCGTCCGTGATTCTGTTAACACTGAAATAAATCAAAGAACCATCGATAATTCCAAGTTAAAGTTAAAGTACCAATGATTGTTACAAACACACTAGGTGTGGTGAAATGTGTCCTCTGCATTTGACCCATCCCCTTGTTCACCCCCTGAGAGGTGAGGGGAGCAGTGAGCAGCAGCAGCGATGGCCGCGTTCAGTATCACTTTTGGTGATTTAACCCCCAATTCCAACCCTTGATGCTGAGTACCAAGCTGGAAGGTAATGGGTCCCATTTTATAGTCTTTGGTATGACTCGGCCGGAGTTTTAACTCACGACCTACCGATCTCCGAGCGTATACTCTAACCACAAGGCCACTGAGCAGGCAAGTCACAGGGCCTACGGCTAACATTTATTTAGCTGACCTCTATTCCATTCTGTTTACTTCTGCAGTACCTTGTAACCAGAGGTGGAGCAGGAAAAGGTCGGTCATGGATTTGATGTAGTTTATACAGGTAAAAGCCAGTAAATTAGAATATTTTGAAAAACTTGATTTATTTCAGTAATTGCATTCAAAAGGTGTAACTTGTACATTATATTTATTCATTGCACACAGACTGATGCATTCAAATGTTTATTTCATTTAATTTTGATGATTTGAAGTGGCAACAAATGAAAATCCAAAATTCCGTGTGTCACAAAATTAGAATATTACTTAAGGCTAATACAAAAAAGGGATTTTTAGAAATGTTGGCCAACTGAAAAGTATGAAAATGAAAAATATGAGCATGTACAATACTCAATACTTGGTTGGAGCTCCTTTTGCCTCAATTACTGCGTTAATGCGGCGTGGCATGGAGTCGATGAGTTTCTGGCACTGCTCAGGTGTTATGAGAGCCCAGGTTGCTCTGATAGTGGCCTTCAACTCTTCTGCGTTTTTGGGTCTGGCATTCTGCATCTTCCTTTTCACAATACCCCACAGATTTTCTATGGGGCTAAAGTCAGGGGAGTTGGCGGGCCAATTTAGAACAGAAATACCATGGTCCGTAAACCAGGCACGGGTAGATTTTGCGCTGTGTGCAGGCGCCAAGTCCTGTTGGAACTTGAAATCTCCATCTCCATAGAGCAGGTCAGCAGCAGGAAGCATGAAGTGCTCTAAAACTTGCTGGTAGACGGCTGCGTTGACCCTGGATCTCAGGAAACAGAGTGGACCGACACCAGCAGATGACATGGCACCCCAAACCATCACCCAACCATGCAAATTTTGCATTTCCTTTGGAAATCGAGGTCCCAGAGTCTGGAGGAAGACAGGAGAGGCACAGGATCCACGATGCCTGAAGTCTAGTGTAAAGTTTCCACCATCAGTGATGGTTTGGGGTGCCATGTCATCTGCTGGTGTCGGTCCACTCTGTTTCCTGAGATCCAGGGTCAACGCAGCCGTCTACCAGCAAGTTTTAGAGCACTTCATGCTTCCTGCTGCTGACCTGCTCTATGGAGATGGAAATTTCAAGTTCCAACAGGACTTGGCGCCTGCACACAGCGCAAAATCTACCCGTGCCTGGTTTACGGACCATGGTATTTCTGTTCTAAATTGGCCCGCCAACTCCCATGACCTTAGCCCCATAGAAAATCTGTGGGGTATTGTGAAAAGGAAGATGCAGAATGCCAGACCCAAAAACGCAGAAGAGTTGAAGGCCACTATCAGAGCAACCTGGGCTCTCATAACACCTGAGCAGTGCCAGAAACTCATCGACTCCACGCCACGCCGCATTAACGCAGTAATTGAGGCAAAAGGAGCTCCAACCAAGTATTGAGTATTGTACATGCTCATATTTTTCATTTTCATACTTTTCAGTTGGCCAACATTTCTAAAAATCCCTTTTTTGTATTAGCCTTAAGTAATATTCTAATTTTGTGACACACGGAATTTTGGATTTTCATTTGTTGCCACTTCAAATCATCAAAATTAAATGAAATAAACATTTGAATGCATCAGTCTGTGTGCAATGAATAAATATAATGTACAAGTTACACCTTTTGAATGCAATTACTGAAATAAATCAAGTTTTTCAAAATATTCTAATTTACTGGCTTTTACTTGTATATTAAGTTAAAGTTACGGTAAGTTAAAGTCCCAATGATTGTCACACACACACTAGGTGGGGTGACATTTGTCCTCTGCATTTGACCCATCCCCTTGTTCACCCCCTGGGAGGTGAGGGGAGCAGTGGGCAGCAGCGGTGCCGCGCCCGGGAATCATTTTTGGTGATTTAACCCCCAATTCCAACCCTTGATGCTGAGTGCCAAGCAGGGAGGTAATGGGTCCC
Organism: Nerophis lumbriciformis; assembly: GCF_033978685.3. Lineage (NCBI taxonomy): Eukaryota > Metazoa > Chordata > Actinopteri > Syngnathiformes > Syngnathidae > Nerophis > Nerophis lumbriciformis. The sequence goes on along the minus strand of NC_084558.2, from coordinate 29,261,217 downwards.
ATTTTTATAGTCTTTGGTATGACTCGGCCGGGGTTTGAACTCACAACCTACCGATCTCAGGGCGGACACTCTAACCATTAGGCCACTGAGTAGGTGCTCGCAGCTGATCACTGTGAGCGACCTAAAATTGCTCACATAATCATATGTGTTATATGTACGTAATGTTTGTGTTTCTGTGGCATGATATGTTTAGGGAAACAACAAAAAGCAAACAATTAGTCCCAGAAGGAAAAAAATAAAATGAAGTTTCTGTTGTATCTTGTTTTTTTTATTGTTGTATGCGATTTGTGTTTCTGTGACCGAAAGATGATTAGCACAGAAAGCAGTAGTCTGATTCCTGTCTGACGATGTTTGTTTGTGCACCTACAAGATAAACAAAAGCCCCCTTTTCTCGCCTGTTTATTTTCTGCTCACGTGTGCACACAATAAAGCGCACGCACACTCGCTGCGGCTGTGTGTGTGTGTGTGTATGTGTGTGTGTGTGTGCGTGTGTGTGTGTGTGTGTGTGTGTGTGTGTGTGTGTGTGCGTGCGTGTGGGTGGGTGTGTGTGTGTTTGTGTGTGTGTGTGTGTGTGTGTGTGTGTGTGTGTGTGTGTGTGTGTGTGTGTGTGTGTGCGTGTGTATAATATGTGTGAAAAATCTCATTAATGCAGTGTGGCTGCTGAGTCGCGGCGGCTGCTAAGTCCCCTTGTATTGTCATTCTCCTGCAGGGCCCCTGAGCGCTAGCTAGCTAACTAGCATCATTGCCATGGAGACCCTGCGAGCTATGCCCCACCACTCATCCTCAGCACTCCCACCCTTACACACGCACACACACACACACACACCTTGCAGCTTCTTCCTCCCTCTCCTGCCTCCTCCTCGCGCTCTCTTTTTGTCCGCTGACAAAGCTTGACAAACCGCATGTGACTTGCAGGGCTTAGCACGGGGGAATTGTCACTGATTCACACATGGTTCAAACTCTCCAGAAAAAAAAAAAGCAGCCATATTGATTTTTAATGATGGCAGCCAGTGGGAGGACCCTCGCAGCCTGCCGTGAAGGAAACAAGGAAGTCAGCGGGACTGGACGAACACGCGGGGATCCTCTTTATTTTTATTTTTTTTCAATACACAATAATTAAACGCCTCTTTATTCTGTAGTTTTGTTAGGTATTGATTTTTTTTAGGGATGTCCGATAATGGCTTTTTGCCGATATCGGATATTCCGATATTGTCCAACACTTTAATTACCAATACCGGTATCAACCGATATATACAGTCGTGGAATTAACACATTATTATGCCTAATTTGGACAACCAGGTATGCTGAAGATAAGGTACTTTTAAAAAAAATTAATAAAATAAAATAAGATAAATAAATTAAAAACATTTTCTTGAATAAAAAATAAAGTAAAACAATATAAAAACAGTTACATAGAAACTAGTAATTAATGAAAATTAGCAAAATTAACTGTTAAAGGTTAGTACTATTAGTGGACCAGCAGCACGCACAATCATGTGTGCTTACGGACTGTATCCCTTGCAGACTGTATTGATATATATGTGTGTGTATATATAATGATATATAATATGATATGATATGATAATATGATATATAATGTAGGAAGCAGAATATTAATACCAGAAAGAAACAACCCTTTTGTGTGAATGGGGGAGGGAGGTTTTTTGGGTTGGTGCACTAATTGGAAGTGTATCTTGTGTTTTTTATGTTGATTTAATAAAAATTTTTTAAAAACGATACCGATAATAAAAAAAAACGAAACCGATAATAAAAAAAACAATACCGATAATTTCCGATATTACATTTTAACGCATTTATCGGCTGATAATATCGGCAGGCCGATATTATCGGACATCTCTAATTTTTTTGTACACTTAAAAGGAATTTTGACGGATACAGCTTTGTTTTCTTGTCACAATTCATGGAGGCAATTCATAAAAAGAGGAAGCCTATTGCAGCTGGGTACCTCATCGCAGGGCCCGGGAATCGAACCCAGGACCTTCTCGCTGGTTAACATGTCCCAATTTGCAATTTTTTTTTCCGAACAAAAAGAAAAAAATAAAGATGTGTACTTTTAAAAACAAAAGTTTGCAGATAGCTTTTATAGTAGGCTAATAAAAGTGTACGAGTGGACAAACATTGTTTGGTAACGAGTAAAGACTGTGTAATAATGGGCGGCGTGGCTCAGTTGGTAGAGCGTCCGTGCCAGCAACGTGAGGGTTCCATGTTCGATTCCTGCTTTCGCCATCCTCGTCACTGCCTTTGTGTTCCTGGGCAAGGCACTTAACCCATCTGCTCCCAGTGCCACCCACGCTGGTTTAAAAGTACAGTAGCTTAAAGATGTCGATCATGGGTTTCACTATAATTCACTTCACTAATTATGTAAGTAATGATAACAGAATGAAAATTAAATAGTAAGTACATGAATAACATGAAAATGTTACAATGCCTACACAAGGGTACTGTCATGACCTTTGATTGATTGATTGAGACTTTTATTAGTAGGTTGCACAGTGAAGTACATATTCCGTACAATTGACCACTAAATGGTAACACCCAAATAACTTTTTCAACTTGTTTAAGTCGGGGTCCACTTAAATTGATTCATGATACAGATATATACTATCAGATATATACTATCATCATAATACAGCCATCACACAAGATAATCATCAGGGTATATACATTGAATTATTCACATTATTTACAACTTCTCACCAAGGTCAGTCATGTCTTGTCTTGTTTTGGTGAGTAGTCTTCCTTATGTTTAGTATGGATTTATGTTGCCAGCGCTTCTTCCCTCCTTTGTTTACGTTCCTGTTGCTAGGAGCGTTGAGCTCACACACACCCGCCTCTGTTTGGTGATTAGGATCGGCAGGATTTTTTTCTTGCCTTACGCGACTGTTTAGGTGAAGTCTAGTTTAATTTACGTAGCATGTACGCCCCTACTATCACTACTATTCAAATGGAATCTGCAATGCTAAGAGCTCTACATGATTTTTGCCTTTGTTATTGGAATTAAAGGATCATCTTACCTGCACGCTGCCTATTGTCCTTCGCATCTTGGAATCACAAACACTTCACGATGCCTAACCGCAACCGGCACCTTGGGATACGGGTGCATCAGCTTACCAGCTTTTCGGGATACCAGCTGTCTCTCGGCTAATTGTTGCTTTTAGGTTACGTGCACAATTCTGGGTTATGAGACTTAATTTTTTTTAACCATGGGAACGAAGAAAGTGAGCGTGAAGGACAGTGCTGAGAAGGAGCGAATGACATTTATTGAAGTAAATCATTAGAAACGTGTCAGAGCATGTCGCCAACTTGGCAAAGCAGTTCAAGTACAGCACTGCTAGTCTGCACCATATTGAAGCAGATGACACCAGCCAAAAATTTTGAAATAATATCTTAACAGCGGACAACAGGGCAGCACCAATTATATGGATTTCAATTCATTTCAATGGCCGATGCTGTTTCACAATGCAGGTTTTTTGAGGTACGAGCTGCGTCACAGAACAAAATACTCATATTCCGAGGTACCACGGTACTAGCAAAAAGTTTGTATAATGAACTGATACACTCTGTAATTTGCTCAAAACTAGACTATTTTCTGGAATTGATGCATTATTAGTTACACCCAAAATGACTGAACGCCTCACTGTCAATTACTTATAGTGGCAAAGGGTACAAACAAAAACAACATATAGCACATATGAAGAAAATTAGATGACAACTTAAATTAAAAAGCTACTAAAGTTTAAAAATTTAGAAAATATAATTACTAATAGAGGGTTCATGTTATTTTGAATAGGCAGCTCTATTTGCCATTTTTTTGGTATGAAATGATATACCGTATTTTCCGGGCCATAGAGTGCACCGGTATTTAAGCAGCACCCACCAAATTTGAGAAAAACATATTATTTTTTACCCCACCGGACTACAAGCCGCAGTAATATACCAGTACAAAATATATTGTAAATGTTTATTTACATACTTTAAATGCAGTGATGGGCAGTAACCAGCTACATGTAGCTAAGCTTTACCATGAATTGATTAACGTTGAAAAACTTATTCGGGTGTTACCATTTAGTGGTCAATTGTACGGAATATGTACTGTACTGTGCAATCCACTAATAGAAGTTTCAATCGATCAATCAATCACAAGCTACGTAGTTTAACTAGATTCCCAGTAGCTTGGCGGTAGCTTCACTACGTTTTGAACGAGTAGCGATTCCTGTAGATTAGCTACTTTTAGACACATGTAGCGAGATAGCTTACATCAAAGGAGCTACAAGGAGAAAAAATGGACTGTGATTTAAGGCCAGAAAATATACGGAGAAAATAAAAGGACATAGAATGACAACATCCATACATACGGAGGAAATCTGTGATAATTGGTTGGTTTACTGTGATGAGTCACAATTGGCTAAGGTTAAGGTGAATCAGAAAATGGCCGAACAGAGGCAATATAAGGCGGGTCATCAAAGAAGCAAAATCATACCAGACACGCACTCATGTCACATGACGGCGAGGGAGCCGGAGACAGAGGGACGCATCAAGCTGACTTAAAAAAAAAAGAAACATACTTGAAAATGGCTGAGGAATTCTCTCCCAAGGATCAGATTTTCTTTTAGTGATGAAGATGATGTGCAAAAAAACGCACACTAATTCGTATTCTTGGCTATATTTAGATAAATGTATGCGTTTAGAGAAAACAATGCCCCAAACCTTAGTTTTTAGTTGTTTATTCTGTAAACCAAAATCATAACTGCTCTTTTCATCGAAGATGTGGAACACACATTTAGGAACACACATTGAGGTGAGTTGAGTTCATGAAAAGTTTTACTGCACATAACCATTACCAACTGTTCCCAAACAACACACAAGTCATTGACTTTTTGTCAATATATAGATAGATGATGTTTTGTTTTTTCTACTGTCGGCTGTGAAAATTAATAACATTATAGGGTTGGGCCAAAGAAAAGGCAAATTAAAAAAATACATACAGTGGGCTGCGGGGACCTCTACAGGTAGCTGTTATTGGGTGTAGCTTGCTACAATTCTCTGGGGATAGTTTCGCCTGTAGCTTAGCTACATTTCTTTGAGAGTAACTTGTAGCTTAGCTTACTACTTTTTCCAAGTGGCTTGCTCATCACTGCTTAATTGTTTCCAAACGGTGCTTGTAACACGGCAGTAAAACAACAGATCAAACAAAAGAGATGAAAGCTAGCTCTCCAATCAGTTAAAGGGGAACATTATCACCAGACCTATGTAGGCGTCAATATATACCTTGATGTTGCAGAAAAAAGACCATATATTTTTTTAACCGATTTCCGAACTCTAAATGGGTGAATTTTGGTGAATTAAACGCCTTTCTATTATTCGCTCTCGGAGCTGTGACGTCACATCGGGAAGCAATCCGCCATTTTCTCACTTTCGTCGGTGTGTTGTCGGAGGGTGTAACAACACGAACAGGGACGGATTCAAGTTGCACCAGTGGCCCAAAGATGCGAAAGTGGCAAGAAATTGGACGAAATTTGTTCAAAATACGAGGCTGTGGGGAAAGCCGACGAAATGGTCAGTCGTTTGTTCCGCACACTTTACCGACGAAAGCTATGCTACAACAGAGATGGCAAGAATGTGTGGATATCCTGCGACACTCAAAGCAGATGCTGACATCAACTCCAAAACTGGACAGATCAGCTTTCAGGAAAAGAGAGCAGATGAGGGTATGTCTACAGAATATATTAATTGATGAAAACTTTATTCATTACTCGCGGTTTTACGTAAATGATTATACATAAACTGTGTTTACCAATAATTTAGCTTAAAAACATTTATTTTTTTCAATCATTCGAGTACATTCGGGTAGTCTTGTGTAATGCAGTATTTTGTGTCTATTTAGGTATGGTTAACCTGAGTGCTGAAATCGTGGAAAAATATATGTTCTTAGCGCGCCTGAAATGGGCTGTCTGCACTCTCAAAGTGCATGTTGTTGCCAAATGTATTTCATATGCTGTAAACCTAGTTCATAGTTGTTAGTTTCCTTTAATGCCAAACACATACCAATCGTTGGTTAGAAGGCGATCGCCAAATTCGTCCTCGCTTTCTCCCGTGTCGCTGGCTGTCGTGTCGTTTTCGTCGGTTTCGCTTGCATACGGTTCAAAACTATATGACTCAATAGCTTCAGTTTCTTCTTCAATTTCGTTTTCGCTACCTGCCTCCACACTACAACCATCCGTTTCAATACATGTGTAATCTGTTGAATCGCTTAAGCCGCTGAAATCCGAGTCTGAATCCGAGCTAATGTCGCTATACCTTGCTGTTCTATCCGCCATGTTTGTTTGTATTGGCATCACTGTGTGACGTCACAGGAAAATGGACGGGTGTATATAACGATGGTTAAAATCAGGCACTTTGAAGCTTTTTTTTAGGGATATTGCGTGATGGGTAAAATTTTGAAAAAAACTTCGAAAAATAAAATAAGCCACTGGGAACTGATTTTTAATGGTTTAAACCTTCTGAAATTGTGATAATGTTCCCCTTTAAGCAGACTCAATAACACTACGGTGAGGTTTTGATAAATTTACGAAACTAAAAAAATACAAAAAGAATGCCATTGTAAGTTAATAATACAATCAGAGACACTTATAAATGTGTTAACATATGTGCTAATGCTAACGGCGCAAGCTTGATTACATTATGATAGCATGTACATATATGCATGAAATCACTCCTACAGACATCACACATAGGACCGTTTAGTTGGTAAGTATGCATTGATTTAGTTACGTTGCTTGCAGGAATGAATGAAGAATCCTTTCGAACAGAAACGCTATGGATGGTTTCACTTCTGATTCAAGGCACGAAACAGGAAGTCCATTTTCAACCTGCAGCACCTGCAGTGAGCAAACCTATCCAAAAGATGGCGCCACAGCACAAACAATAACATACAACACACTTTTTCATTTATTGAATACAAAAGATTATGGCTGTTGGCAAAGAAAAATCCATAAATTAGCTGCGTTGTTTTGTAAGACGTAGTGTTCAAAGTTACAGCTTATAGTCTGGATATTTGGTAATATTGCAGTGATGGGCAGTAACGAGCAACGTGTAGCTAACCTGTGTAGCTTAGCTACATTTTACAGTAGCTTGGCGGTAGCTGAGCTACTTTTTAAACAAGTAATTTTTCCTGTAACTCAGCTACTTTTAGACCCATGTAGCGAGGTAGCTTACATCAAAGCTACAAGCTACAAAGAAAGAAATTGGACAGCGAATCCAGGCCGAAAAAAAATACAGAGAAAATACAATGACCTGGACGAATGAGAACATCCATACTTAGAAAATCCATGATGATTGGTTGGTGTTCTTATGATGAGTCACAGTTGGCTAAAGTTAGGGCAAAACATTACGGACTGGCCAATCAGAGGCAAGATAAGGTGGGTCATTGAAACCAGGAAGTAAAATCATAACAGACACACACTCATGTCACATAACGATGAGAGTCGGTGACAGAGGGACGCTTCAAGCTGACCACTCAAAAAAAACATACCGTATTTTCCGCACTATAAGGCGCACCTAAAAACCACAAATGTTCTCAAAAGCTGACAGTGCGCCTTATAACCCGGTGCGCTTTATTACGATTCATTTTCATAAAGTTTCGATCTCGCAACTTCGGTAAACAGCCGCCATCTTTTTTCCCGGTAGAACAGGAAGCGCTTCTTCTTCTACGCAAGCAACCGCCAAGGAAAGCATCCGCCCCCATAGAACAGGAAGCGCTTCTTCTTCTACCCGCCCCCGGAAGAAGAAGAAAAAACGCGCGGATATCACCGTACGTTTCATTTCCTGTTTACATCTGTAAAGACCACAAAATGGCTCCTACTAAGCGATCCGGTTCATAAAAAGACGCAATCTCTCCATCCGCACACGGATTACTACCGTATTTCACAGCAACTGAACCGCACTGTGGAACGGGAGCACGTACGGTGAATATTCGCACCACAGGGAATGAGAAGTCATCCTTCACTGTGGTTCTAGCTTGCCATGCTAACTTCCAGCCATGGTGATATTCAAAAGGAAGACCTTGCCAAAAGAGACCTTTCCAGCCGGCGTCATCATAAAAGCTAACTCGAAGGGATGGATGGATGAAGAAAAGATGAGCGAGTGGTTAAGGGAAGTTTACGCGAAGAGGCCGGGTGGCTTTTTTCACACAGCTCCGAAGGCGAACACACCTTCACTAAGACGGGCAGACAGCCTCGGACGACATACGCCAACATTTGCCAGTGGATCGTAAATGCCTGGGCAGATATTTCGGTCACAACTGTGGTCCGAGCTTTCCGGAAGGCAGGATTCACAGAACTGCTGCACAACAACAGCGACACTGACTCCCGATGACTTCTACGAGACGGAACCGGCCATTTTGGATACCACGCTTGCGCAACTTTTCAATTCGGACACCGAAGACGAAGAATTCGAAGGATTTACGAATGAAGAATAACTTCAGAAGGTGAGCGCTATGTTTATTTTGTGTGTTGTGACATTAACGTTCGAGCAACATTATGTTACTATTGCTCTACACCATTTTGAATTTTACTATGTTTGTGATTGCACATTTGCGTACATTTTGGGACAGAGTTGTTAGAACGCTGGTTTTCAATATATTATTAAAGTTTGACTGAACTATCTGACTGTTTTTTTGACATTCACTTTAGCGCAGCGTTTTTTTGACATTCACTTTAGCGCAGCGTAGGCGCGGCTTATTGGTGGACAAAATTATGAAATATGTAATTCATAGAAGGTGCGGCTAATAATCCGGTGCGCCTTATAGTGCGGAAAATACGGTACTTGAAAATGGCAGAAGAATTCTCTCCCACAATTAGATTTTCCTTTAGTGATGAAGATGATGTGCAGGAAACTTACAATAGTGCGTGTCCTTGGCCTTATTTATTTGACGTGAAATCACAACAGCAGCCCACTCGTTCGCATTGAACAATATACGCATGAGTGATCTCCATCCACTGTTTTAGGGAAAACATATTGGCAGAATCACATGTGGCCCAAATCCAAGCCTACTGCTGCTAAATTCATAGCTGGCTCCACATATGGAGGCGATTTGATAGATCCAAGTGCCGCTACAGCTAATTAATCTTCATCAACGTTAATTAATCAACTTAACCTCGGGCGTTGGAGGCCACCCTCCGTTCAGCGTGCAGTAAATCAGACCTGCTTTTTCATTATAGATGCAATTAAATGCTTAAGAGAAAAGGTGAGTGGTAAAAGGATTAATTTAAGATGAAGACAAATTAAGCAACCGGCCCCATATGTGGGTTTCAAACACTGGACGAGCGAGCGCTGCGCTGCAAGAGAGAAGGAAAAAACACTCTCCCTAAATAGAAAATAGAGAGCGAAAGGAGGGAGAAAATGATTAACCTCGGAGACATTCGCCTAATTAATTCTGTCTGCCGCTTAAATGCAGCCAGCAACCTTGAAACGCAAGCCGGTCAGGTGAACTCATGTAAAATGTATGTCGTCATATATTACAAGGGCTGCTGCTTAATATAGTGACACGTGTAATCTTTATTCAACTCCTAGCCTCCGGGCGTGCGCCAGGCCTTGCGGCAGACGCCGAGTAAGGCTAGCCGTATAGCTCACCACACAGCTGGCAGGGCTTATGTACACAGGTGGGAAGCTTTTAAATACATGTTTGCGTATCGTTATGATTGTTTGTGTCGGTATTAATAAGAGATTTGTCCTCCACTCCCTTAACATTGACCTAAGTCAGTGGTTCTTAACCTGGGTTCTATCGAACCCTAGGGGTTCGGTGAGTCGGCCTCAGGGGTTCGGCAGAGCCTCCGCCACGGAGGTCAAGACACGCCCGACTCATCGTGTAAATAAAAACTTTTCCCTATCGGCGTATTATGGATACCCCCAAACAATGTTACCTCTAATTTTCCATATGTGTGAGCAAACGCAAAAACTCCTTGAGCATTCGGTGGAGCACATGTGGTCACACCTGCAGCACACCTGTCCCAAACCTGACTAAATAACAAGTTAAAGGTTTTATTATTGTAATCAAATGACAACAGTCATTTCCATGAGATTATTTTCCAATATAAGTGTTTTGGCCCACTTACAATGACTATAACATATTGTGTTTCATGAGCTGTGTACTAGTATTATATGTCTGGGCGGGGGGGTCCTACTTTGGAAATAATGTGTACCCCTTTCAGATATCGCATTTAGTTTCCACTAAAACATTCACATGTTGCACAATGAGATGTAAACATGGGATTATGTGTACATTCCTGTATCTTTTTGTTTATAAAATATATATCTATTAGTATTTCTTTAATATAATAACATCATTTTATGATTCCGGTTCGGGTTTCGTGAATGCGCATATGAAACGGGTGGGGTTCGGTACCTTCAGCATTGTCCACACGTTTAAGTCAGGACTTTGGGAAGGCCATTCTAAAACCTTCATTCTAGCCTGATTTAACCATTCCTTTACCACTTTTGACGTGTGTTTGGGGTCATTGTCCTGTTGGAAAACCCAACTGCACCCAAGACCCAACCTCCGGGCTGATGATTTTAGGTTGTCCTGAAGAATTTGGAGGTAATCCTCCTTTTTCATTGTCCCATTTAAAGCACTAATTCCATTGGCAGCACCTAAGCAGTAGGTCTGCGAATCTTTGGGTGTCCCACGATTCGATTCAATATCGATTCTTGGGGTCACGATTCGATTATAAATCAAATTTTTCGATTCAAGGCGATTCTCGATTCAAAAACGACGTTTTCCTGATTCAAAACAATTCTCTATTCATTCAATACATAGGATTTTAGCAGAATCTACCCCAGTCTGCTGACATGCAAGCAGAGTAGTAGATTTTTGTAAAAAGCTTTTATAATTGTAAAGGACAATGTTTTATCAACTGATTGCAATAATGTAAAAATGTTTTAACTATTAAATGAACCAAAAATATGACTTATTTTATCTTTGTGAAAATATTGGACACAGTGTGTTGTCAAGCTTATGAGATGCGATGCAAGTGTAAGCCACTGTGACACTATTGTTCATTTTTATTTATTTTGTATTTATTTATTTTATAAATATCTAATGATAATGTCAATGAGGGATTTTTAATCACTGCTATGTTGAAATTGTTACTAATATTGATACTGTTGTTGATAATATTCATTTTTGTTTCACTACTTTTGGATTGTTCTGTGTCGTGTTTGTGTCTCCTTTCAATTGCTCTGTTTATTGTTGTTCTGAGTGTTGCTGGGTTGGGTTTGGTTTTGGAATTGGATTGCAGTGTTATACATACATAAAAAAATAAAAATAAAATAAAATTAAATTAAATTAAAAAATTAAAATAAAATCGATTTTTGAAAAATGAGAATCGATGCTGAATCGTACAACGTGAGAATGGCGATTTGAATTTGAATTGATTTTTTCCCACACCCCTAGTGTTCCTTAACCATAGGGCATTGTTGTTTCTCAGCTGCGGTCTGTATGGGCTGCAGCGGTACTCAGCTGTAATACACTTTTCCACCACATGTGCCAGTAATGACAATGTCAAACTAACAGTAGAAGTCTGGAGCTAAAGTCATAGAGAAGTTTCTTCAGCGCAAAAATTGTGACCCATGTAGTGAAGTTGTATTTATATTTGCACTAAAATTTTACAGTGTAGTTAAACATTCAATGGTCATTTAAGTGTATTTATTTTAGCAGTATGTATTAGTATTAGTATGTATTAAGTAGTATTCCCTAATATAGTACATTTATTATTTGACAGTTATTTGAGTCCCTTCTCATGCAGTATATTGGTTTAGTACTTAATTTTTCTAATTAGCCTGACCTAAGTCTGAGGTTTAAATGATAAATAATAATAATCTTTGTAATTAACACATGGTTTCATATTATTTGACACAGTTATAAACTGTAAGGAGGTTAGATATAATTTTTGAATACGATTAAAATCAACAGCAAGATTACCAATTCAGTGTCAATAATTGAGTGCGCCCCGAGCCCATCTAAAGTGAAAAAGGTTGGGCCCCGAGGTCAAAAAGGTTAAGAACCACTGACCTAAACTGTACATAAACTGATGAGAACACAAAAGATGTACATTAATTATAGCAAACCTCACAAATTGTGTTAACTTAGAGCATTTTCACTCATTGTCAATCCATTTTGGGTCCAGATCCTAAGGCTAACCGGGCTTGTATAAAGCTGTACATTTCGAATTGGGTTGGTTATCTTCGAAAGTATAGCCTGATTAATTTTAATTAACCAGGCTATAATTACTTAATTTACAGCTACTCATTTAATTTTTCAGGCAACTAATTAATTAATTTACAGCACATGTGTCAAACTCAAGGCCAGATCTGGCCCGCCACATCAAAGCCTGGAAATAATATGCATCTTTTCTAGGGATGTCCGATAATGGCTTTTTGCCGATATCCGATATTCCGATATTGTCCAACTTTTTAATTACGATACCGATATCAACCGATACCGATATCAACCGATATATACAGTCGTGGAATTAACACATTATTATGCCTAATTTGGACAACCAGTTATGGTGAAGATAAGATACTTTTTTTTTTTAATTAATAAAATAAAATAAGATAAATAAATTAAAAACATTTTCTTGAATAAAAAAGAAAGTAAAACAATATAAAAACAGTTACATAGAAACTAGTAATTAATGAAAATTAGTAAAATTAACTGTTAAAGGTTAGTACTATTAGTGGACCAGCAGCACGCACAATCATGTGTGCTTACGGACTGTATCCCTTGCAGACTGTATTGATATATATTGATATATAATGTAGGAACCAGAATATTAATAACAGAAAGAAACAACCCTTTTGTGTGAATGGGGGAGGGAGGCTTTTTGGGTTGGTGCACTAATTGTAAGTGTATCTTGTGTTTTTTATGTTGATTTAATAAAAAAAATAAAAAAATAAAAATAAAAAAAATAAACCGATACCAATAATAAAAAAACTGATACCGATAATTTCCGATATTACATTTTAACGCATTTATTGGCCGATAATATCGGCCGGCCTGACATCTCTAATCTTTTCTTACTAAATGTATTTGTTCTTTCCACCTTGACATTAAAAAATACATGTACTGCATGCAATTGCATATCTTTTAAACATTAACGTTATCTACTAATGCAACAAAATATTATACCATCATATATTCCCAAAAAAATGTTTTTGGTAAACTAAAGATAAATACTTAAATATCTGCTTGATTTATGATTTCATGGCAAGTTGTCCATCAAATTGTTCACTGTAAAAATGACAATAGATTTTACGGTAAAATTCTGGCAACTACATTTTTGTCACTGTAAAATCAACTTTGATACCCTTTTTACAGTAATACACTATTAAACAACAACTATAAATTTTACAGTAAAAAACTGGTAGATCTGTTGCATTATTTTTTTGTGAAAACACAGTGGTTCTGTTTTTCCATTTCATTCCATTTATAAAAATCTTTTTATATGCTGTAAAAAAAACACAGCAAATGTTCCGATAATATTCTAGCGACTGGATGCCAGTTTTTACTGTGTATGTAAAAAAAACCCAGAAAACAAATGCATAGGCAATTATATGCATGTATTGCATATATAGATGAATATTCATATATTACTTATTGTTACAAGTGGCCCTTTGAGAGCAACCATAACTGCAGTGTGACCCTCAATAAAAATGAGTTTGACACCCCTGGCTTAGACCATTTTCACTCATAGTCAATCCATTTTGGGTCCAGATCGTAAGGCTAACTATAAATCTTATTGGAATTTTACTAAATAAATTCGAGCAGGTCCAGTGGGATTTTTATAAATCTGTACAGCTTGAAACGGGTGGTTATGTTCAAAAGCATAGCCTGATTAAAGGGTTTCTAGACACAACTTCCCTATTTGAACAAATTTACGTTCACACCTACTGTATATATATCATAATATGTGCCTCCTCGCTTACTTTGTCCAATGCTTGCAACTTCCCCGCACATTTTAGCTAATTAGCACCATTTTCGCCGATCATTGTCTCTGAGCGGCGCTTTAACGTGCATGTCAACTGCGTAATCAAAACTTGCTGGTTTCTTGTGTAACAATATATCAACTCTTTATTGCTCGAATGACACAATTGTCATCCTTTCGTGTACCTGATGGTGCGTTCCATTTGTACTAGGAAGTCGGAATTTCCGAGTTCCTTGTTAGAATTTCAATTTGAAAGCCCATCGAGGTCGGATTTCCGACTTGGAAAGTTGGATCATTCTCACCACCCCTGAGTTTGTTTCAAAGATGGCTGCTCTGGATGTAAACAATTATATCCGCTTCTATAATACTCTACATTGCCAAAAGTATTTGGCCACCCAGCTAAATGATGAGAATCAGGTGTCCTAATCACTTGGCCCGGTGTATAAAATCATTCACTTAGGCATGGAAACTGTTTCTACAAACATATGTGAACGAATGGGCCGCTCTCAGTGATTTCCAGCGTGGAACTGTCATAGGATGCCACCTGTGCAACAAATCCGGTCGTGAAATTTTCTCGCTCCTAAATATTCCAAAGTCAACTTTATTATAGGAAAAGTGAAGAGTTTGGGAACAACAGCAACTCAGCCACAAAGTGGTAGGCCACTGACAGAGAGGGGTCAGCGGATGCTGAAGCGCATAGTGCGGGGGTCGGCAACCCGCGGCTATAGAGCCGCATAGCGCCGCCCTAGTGGCTCTCTGGAGCTTTTTCAAAAATGTATGAAAAATGAAAAAAAGATGAGGGGAAAAAAACATATTTTTTGTTTTAATATGGTTTCTGTAGGAGGACAAACATGACACAAACCTCCTTAATTGTTATAAAGCACACTGTTTATATTAAACATGCTTCACTGATTCGAGTATTTGGCGAGCGAGGTTTTGTCCTACAAATTTGGGCGGTCCTTGAACTCACCATAGTTTGTTTACATGTAACTTTCTCCGACTTTCTAGAACGTGTTTTATGCCACTTATTTTTCTGTCTCATTTTGTCCACCAAACTTTTAACGTTGTGCGTGAATGCACAAAGGTGAGTTTTGTTGATGTTATTGACTTGTGTGGAGCGCTAATCAGACATATTTGGTCACTGCATGACTGCAAGCTAATCGATGCTAACATGCTATTTAGGCTAGCTCTATGTACATATTGCATCATTATACCTCATTTGTAGCTATATTTGAGGGCATTTAGTTTCCTTTAAGTCCTCTTAATTCAATTTATATCTCATGACACACTATCTGTATGTAATAAGGCTTTTAATTTTTTGCGGCGCCAGACAGATTTGTTTTTGTATTTTTAGTCCAATATGGCTTTTTCACCATTTTGGGTTGCCGACCCCTGGCATAGTGCAAAGACTTTCTGCAAAGTCAGTTGCTACAGAGCTCTAAACTTCATGTGACCTTCCAATTAGCCCACGTACAGTAAGCAGAGAGCTTCATGGAATGGGTTACCATGGCCGAACAGCTGCATCTAAGCCCTACATCACCAAGTCCAATGCGAAGCATCGGATGCAGTGGTGTAAAGCATGTCATCACTGGACTCTAGCGCAGTGGAGACGCCTTCTCTGGAGTGATGAATCACGCTTTTCAATCTGGCAATCTGATGGACGAGTCTGGGTTTGGAGGTTGCCAGGAGAACGGTACATTTCGGACTGCATTGTGCCGAGTGTGAAATTTGGTGGAGGAGGAATTATGGTGTGGTGTTGTTTTTCAGGAGTTGGGCTTGGCCCCTTTGTGCCAGTGAATGGAACTTTGAATGTGCCAGGATACCAAAACATTTTGGACAATTCCATGGGATGGCACTTCAAGTTCATATGTGAGTAAAGGCAGGTGGCCAAATACTTTTGGCGTAATAGTGTATTAGTTATTAACACCGTCCTATCTTGTCGATTGTATTGTACCATATGTCCCGGCAAGAAATCTGCGTTCAAAGAACTCCGGCTTATTAGTGATTCCCAGAGCCCAAAAAAAGTCTGCGGGCTATAGAGCGTTTTCTATTCGGGCTCCAGTACTATGGAATGCCCTCCCGGTAACAATTAGAGATGCTAACTTAGTAGAAGCATTTAAGTCCCATCTTAAAACTCATTTGTATACTCTAGCCTTTAAATAGACCCCCCCTTTTAGACCAGTTGATCTGCCGTTTCTTTTCTTTTCTCCTCTGCTCCCCTCTTTCTTGTGGAGGGGGGGGGCACAGGTCCGGTGGCCATGGATGAAGTGCTGGTTGTCCAGAGTCAGGACCCGGGGTGGACCGCTCGCCTGTGCATCGGCTGGGTACATCTCTGCGCTGCTGACCCGTCTCTGCTCGGGATGGTGTCCTGCTGGCCCCACTATGGACTGGACTCTCACAATATTATGTCAGACCCACTCGACATCCATTGCATTCGGTCTCCCCTAGGGGGGGGGGGGGGGGGGGGTTACCCACATATGCGGTCCTCTCCAAGGTTTCTCATAGTCATTCACATCGACGTCCCACTGGGGTGAGTTTTTCCTTGCCCTTATGTGGGCTTTGTACCGAGGATGTCGTTGTGGCTTGTGCAGCCCTTTGAGACACTTGTGATTTAGGGCTATATAAATAAACATTGATTGATTGATTGATTGAACACTTCTGATTATTTTTTGTCGCAGTAAATCAGCCATATATGATGTATTGTTGTATTTTTATGGCAACATTACTGTAGTGTAAACTACATTTAATTCATGTGGTATATACCCTGCACATCGCTAGCAATAGCGTCTGTGTTTCCTCTTCATCCACCGTTTTTGAAGGTTGCAGAAAGAGTACATATTTTCCCATTTGTTGTTTATATTCAAATAAGGCAAGCGCAAAAATAGTTTTCGTGGATGTGGCCATCTTGATTTCCGACATTGTTACTGAAACACTCTCAACTCGGCTGTGACGTCATTCCCAGCTCCGACTTCCAACTTCCGAGGTAAATGTAACGCAGCATACGACCTACCGTATTTTCCGCACTATTAGCCGCACCTAAAAACCACAAATTTTCTCAAAAGCTGACAGTGCGCCTTTTAACCCGGTGCGCTTTATATATGGATAAATATTAAGATTCATTTTCATAAAGTTTCGATCTCGCAACTTCGGTAAACAGCCGCCATCTTTTTTCCCGGTAGAACAGGAAGTGCTTCTTCTTCTACGCAAGCAACCGCCAAGGTAAGCACCCGCCCCCATAGAACAGGAAGCGCTTCTTCTTCTACTGTAAGCAAACACCCGCCCGCGTAGAAGAAGAAAAAGCGCGCGGATATCACCGTACGTTTCATTTCCTTTGTGTGTTTACATCTGTAAAGACCACAAAATGGCTCCTACTAAGCGTCAGGGATCCGGTTCATGAAAAGACGCAATCTCTCCATCCACACACGGATTACTATTTCACAGCAACTGATATTCCTGTGAAACGCACCGTGGATACAACGGGAGCACGTACGGTGAATATTCGCACCACAGGGAATGAGAAGTCATCCTTCACTGTGGTTCTAGCTTGCCATGCTAACTTCCACCCATGGTGATATTCAAAAGGAAGACCTTGCCAAAAGAGACCTTTCCAGCCGGCGTCATCATAAAAAGCTAACTCGAAGGGATGGATGAAGAAAAGATGAGCGAGTGGTTAAGGTAAGTTTAAGTTTACGCGAAGAGGCCGGGTGGCTTTTTTCACGCAGCTCTGTCCATGTTGATATACGTATGTTTGTGATTTGTGAACGCTGGTTTTTAATATATTATTAAAGTTTGACTGACCTATCTGACTGTTTTTTTGACATTCCTTTAGCGCAGTTAGATGCGGCTTACAACACCGGGCGGCTTATAGGTGGACAAAGTTTTGAAATATGCCGTTCATTGAAGGCGCGGCTTTTAACAGGGCGCCTTATGGTGCGGAAAATACGGTACTTCCTTGCTGTTCACAGCGCTAAGCCTTCTGGGTAATGTAGTATATAAACATTTAGCAACACACTGGCTTCCTGACTTATAGTTCATTTGTATTTATATATGGTTTAAAGTAGCACTAAGTAACTTTTCAACCTTAATAAAATATTTTCATAACTTTTGGGGATGATACATGTACTTACAACTACAAACCCTGTTTCCATATGAGTTGGGAAATTGAATGCACTACAAAGACAAGATATTTGATGTTCAAACTCATAAACTTTATTTTTTTTTGCAAATAATAATTAACTTAGAATTTCATGGCTGCAACACGTGCCAAAGTAGTTGGGAAAGGGCATGTTCACCACTGTGTTACATAGCCTTTCCTTTTAAAAACACTCAGTAAACGTTTGGGAACTGAGGAGACACATTTTTTAAGCTTCTCAGGTGAAATTCTTTCCCATTCTTGCTTGATGTACAGCTTAAGTTGTTCAACAGTCCGGGGGTCTCCGTTGTGGTATTTTAGGCTTCATAATGCGCCACACATTTTCAATGGGAGACAGGTCTGGACTACAGGCAGGCCAGTCTAGTACCCGCACTCTTTTACTATGAAGTCACGTTGATGTAACACGTGGCTTGGCATTGTCTTGCTGAAATAAGCAGGGGCGTCCATGGTAACGTTGCTTGGATGGCAACATATGTTGCTCCAAAACCTGTATGTACCTTCCAGCATTAATGGCGCCTTCACAAATGTGTAAGTTACCCATGTCTTGGGCACTAATACACCCCCATACCATCACAGATGCTGGCTTTTACACTTTGCGCCTATAACAATCCGGATGGTTCTTTTCCTCTTTGGTCCGGAGGACACGACGTCCACAGTTTCCAAAAACAATTTGAAATGTGGACTCGCCAGACCACAGAACACTTTTCCACTTTGTATCAGTCCATCTTAGATGAGCTCAGGCCCAGCGAAGCCGACGGCGTTTCTGGGTGTTGTTGATAAACGGTTTTCGCCTTGCATAGGAGAGTTTTAACTTGCACTTACAGATGTAGCGACCAACTGTAGTTACTGACAGTGGGTTTCTGAAGTGTTCCTGAGCCCATGTGGTGATATCCTTTACACACTGATGTCACTTGTTGATGCAGTACAGCCTGAGGGATCGAAGGTCACGGGCTTAGCTGCTTACGTGCAGTGATTTCTCCAGATTGTCTGAATCCTTTGATGATATTACGGACCGTAGATGGTGAAATTCCTAAATTCCTTGCAATAGCTGGTTGAGAAAGTTTTTTCTTAAACTGTTTAACAATTTGCTCACGCATTTGTTGACAAAGTGGTGACCCTCGCCCCATCCTTGTTTGTGAATGACTGAGCATTTCATGGAATCTACTTTTATACCCAATCATGGCACCCACCTGTTCCCAATTTGCCTGTTCACCTGTTGGATGTTCCAATAAGTGTTTATGAGCATTCCTCAACTTTATCAGTATTTATTGCCACCTTTCTCAACTTCTTTGTCACGTGTTGCTGGCATCAAATTCTAAAGTTAATGATTATTTGCAAAAAAAAAAAGTTTATCAGTTTGAACATCAAATATGTTGTCTTTGTAGCATATTCAACTGAATATGTGTTGAAAATGATTTGCAAATCATTGTATTCCGTTTATATTTACATCTAACACAATTTCCCAACTCATATGGAAACGGGGTTTGTAGTTGAATGACACCTCTGTTAATAATGTTGTTATTATAAGCGCTAATAGAGACAAAGTAATTTTAGCATGGAAAACCAAGAGCCAACTACAGTTTATCGCTGCACTTTAATGTAATTATAAAATGAAACTGAAGATGGCAGTAATGCAACATATATGAATGCAAACTGCCATAAAATGGTAAAGAAGGAGCTTATGCAGCACTGCAGCATTGATGTCTTGTTTGCCGCGGCTCTGCTCGTCAAAGTTATTCTAGATTTGAAATCATTCCTCTCATCTGGATTATAGGAGGATTTAGCCTTGGATCTTGAAGTTGTTCATCTGTGAAATACAATGTATACCCGGAGATGGAGACAAAGTTAAGTTAAGTTAAAGTACCCATGATTGTCACAAACACACTAGGTGTGGCGAAATTATTATCTGCATTTGACCCATCACCCTTGATCACAGACACACTACAATAGAAGACAGTGTCAGCAGCAACTTTGTAACCCTTCGTGTGGATTAAAATTAATTCTTCATCTAAACGGGAAGATATGGACATCCTATCAGTCGTCATCACAGTGAGAGCAGACATCGTACAGTAAGCAATCATTTTATTATGTTTGAAATGTGTATTTCTTGTTTAGCACTTAGCAACACTGCTACAAAACACTTAGTGTTTCACTAAAGTTGTATCTGTGTAGCAGAGGTTCTAAAACTTGTAGGTCACCCTCCTTATATTCAGGATTAAAAATATATGGTTCTGGACCATCATTTGTCCCAAAGTAATCTGCATGATTTGCATTGTTGTTGGCGGGGAAGGGATCTGCGGTCCCTACCACTACGTCACACGACCATCTGACTAGTTAGCTCATTATCTCTCAAAATGGCTCAGGAATCTCCGTGAGACTGATATTATTTTGTTCATATCTATTTTCTCGAAAACTTTTGGAGTCTTTCGGTGTCATACATCAGATATACATGATATTAACTTCAATATAGAGGCAACTTGTTTTTCCACTCGATTGGTACTTTACGTGGGGCTTTAAAATGTACTTATCCTGGTCAGACAATTAAGAACATATTTTCATTTGCAATGATGACCAAGCAAAGAGGCAGCATTTACATGACAGAGATATTAATGTGTGATGATAATCTCTCATTATTGCTCATTTACTAACAACAGTTACCACTATAAATCGCGCTCAACGGGTCAGAAATGCTCTAAACGTGCGGGGGTAAATGACCTGTTAAAGATAAGCAAACACTTTTCAAGTGGAAAACATACAGAGAGAATGTCTGCAACTTGTGGACGACAAAGCAGACAATAATTAAGCATTTGGTGGCTTTTCTTTCTGTCATTATAATCAATTAAAAGAGTACAGTGATTTGATAATAATCCCTGTGCATGTGCTTTTACTGCCATTTAGAGTCTATTTTAAGTCTGTGTGGTATAATGGATGGATAGAACTTTATTGTCATTGCACTTAAAATGTACAACCAAATTAAATGTTCAGTACAAACAGACATACAGTTAGAGGATGGACTGAATGGAAGCACTGATCGAGTCGCCATGTGGGCAGCGCCCCGTAAAAAAGGTAGGAAAAGATGGTAAACATGGGGGGAAGAGGAGGAAAAAAGCAAGTCCCAAACTAAACCCCTGGGGTGTTGGGAGCTCGTAAAGACCAGGGAAAAACCTGAAGCAAAGTACATATACATATTACGTCATACAACTCGAGACTTGCAACAAGGGGTAACATATGAGTAAAAATAAGTAAAACATCAATACAGTATTTGTTTTGCAATGTATGTTGCAATCCTGTGCTGTTTTGGTTTAAGGTGAAAGGGAACACTGAAAACATTGAGTTGATTTAATGTTAGCGGGGGGAAAAAAATAAGCCTCAAAACATCACTGCAACTTTCTGAAAACGGAGCCGTGAATTCAGGCACTTTAGGCCCACACAATCACAAAAAAAGCTTGCAAAATCCTGGAAAGGACTGATATCTGCTTTAATGTTATGGTAAATGACCACATGCTTATATGGAAATGTTGCTTTCAAGTGATGCTTGTCTGCTATCTTTGTGGATTTTTTTACGGAACAACTTGGTAATTTTAGTGTTAGTTCTTACAAAGATATTTTGAAACTGCAGCACCAGGTGTAATATATATATATATATATATATATATATATATATATATATATATATATATATATATTTAGTGTTTTGCCTTTGCCCTGTTGCCAGAACAATTGTATTTTCCGGCATGAAGCAGAATTACAGAGCTTGCAGACTTAAAAAAAATCTTGCGAGTGTGACCAGTGCAGCGCCATCTTTACCCCGATCACACCAATCTTAGCAATAACAGGTTGAAATCATACATGGAAACACATGCAAAGCGTACTATTTTCAGTATTTCCTTGAAAAATATTGTGAAAAATATTGTTTTAAGGACTGTTGGCGCCCATCTCTGTGGAGTCTGCACGATAAATTGTTTTTGTAGTTTTTCTTTGGCCCTCTCGCCAAACTGACTTGTATTGGTTGTATTCTTTATCTAGAAGTGGAATTCAATGGTCTCGCTGTGTTTCTAACGGCCTGTAATTTATAAATCCTGTTGGAAGGACCTGTCCATCTCCATCTTCAGCCCAATCTATCAATCAGAGATTCTTAAGTACCCCAATCAAGCCTCAAAATGGGGGTTGAGTACTTTAGTTAAGCTTGTCACTCCGTTTCCTTCCATGCGGTGACGTCTTTCACACCTGCTTGTGTGTTTGTGTGTGTCGGGGATTCCGAGTTCTGATTTTCTACTTATAAGTACTGTAAGTGGCATTCCTGTGGTTTCGCACCACGCTTTGGAAAATTAGGATCCAGCTTCCCCCGGCCATATGAAACCACCCGTCTTGACTCTGCACCTCCTGGATGTAATAAAAATATGAGCTCTGTTGACTACTGCCCGGGATTTTTGGCCAGCTACTGTGGACATACCGTATAGGTGTCATGTCTGTGTGTATAAACGCATGTCCACAAAACATGCTTGCGAGTTTACCACTAGTTACTTCTTAAAACTGATCATTTTAAGTAACAGTAATTTAAAAAAAGATTAACTTTTTTTTTTTTCCACATCACTTCATGAGAGCCAACAAACACAATAAAACATCACTTACTGTACAAGGTCTGCTATCATTAGGATGCCGACTGCTGAGATGTTGATATATTCCCATTTAGATGAAGAATGTCTCATAATCCTCACAAAGAAACGGGGTCGGGGTCAGGGGAAGAAGGGCTTTTTGTGTCGTTCTTGCCAGTCCCAGGTCCTGAATGGCTATCAAAGTGTACCAACTTGTCGGAATACCTACTCAGATGTCTTCTGTGCAGGTGAGATGCATGATTAATGATCTACAACAGGGGTCCGCAACCTGCGGCTCTTTCATGCCTCTGCCCTGGCTCCCTTTGGCTTACCTTTGAAACAAAATTTCAATAAATAATCGCTATTTTATTGTAATTAATTCTATTGTATTTAGTTAGTTCATTTTAATGTTAAAGTTGTTATGTTGGAGAGTTCTGTGGTCATGTAATATAAAAATAAAAAGCATTTTAATATTTTGTCAATCAAAACGTATGTCACACCCTTATGTGTCATCTTTTGTTGCCAAGCAATTGACGGAAAATACAACATTTAATGCTTCATGGACAGATGAATTTGCCTTCTCTGCTGACGAGGTTGGTTCATGTGTGTGCTTAATATGTGGGGAGAAAATAGCAAACAACGAAATAAATCAAATGTTGAAGACAGTTCCAGAACAAACACACAGCATTTGCGGAAAAATACCCAGCTAAGATGACCAAAACAGAGCAGTTTTGAAACTTCTGCGGAAAGCTGATCAGAGCAAATAAACTTGGAGAGTCGTTTTCTGTCTAGTGTTTGATTTCATAAATGCTATTTCGTAAGTGTAATGAAACTTTAAGTGGCTTAATCGTCATTTTAGGGATCAAAGAGTTTGCGGCTGTCGGTGAGTTTTATTTATTTATTTGGTGGGAAATGGTCTCAAATGGCTCTTTGTATGGTGAAGGTTGCCAACCCCTGGTCTAGAATAAATTTACAGGAAGCAAGGAAGTGAGGAAGGAAGTGAGGAAGCGAGGAAGCAACAGACCACTCGATGATATAAACATAGGGACACACGGTAGTGATCACAGCGCCGCTATAAATAGTTAGTCCTCGTTAGCGCTTACAATAACCATATCACTATTACTTGGTTAATATTCAAGTCACGAAATGTAAATGGAGTATTGTTGGTGATTTTTGAATGGTTGTTTATCTCATTTTATGGGCGAAATAGTGGAGCTGTAAGCGAACTTTTATTTACGTTTATATAACATTTACAATACACTTCAAAAAAATCCACCCGTCATCATGTCTTTCAT
Source organism: Nerophis lumbriciformis (assembly GCF_033978685.3). Lineage (NCBI taxonomy): Eukaryota > Metazoa > Chordata > Actinopteri > Syngnathiformes > Syngnathidae > Nerophis > Nerophis lumbriciformis. The sequence continues at coordinate 29,237,171 of NC_084558.2, read as the reverse complement.
AATGATTGTAAGCGATAGGCAAAATTCCAAAAATAAGTGCAGTTCCCCTTTAAAGTCCCTGCATAAGACAGAGCTATGGTGGTTGACGAAATAGGATCATCCCCCTCTAGGCACTTTGCCTTTCCCAGTCCCCAAGGTGATCAATCTGCTCGCCTCTAAAGAAGCATGATGATGATTAACTCCATACTCCACGTTTCTTGTCTCAAACCTGTCAAGAAAAGTGCCCTCCTGGACTTCATAAGAAGCCTGTTGACAAAACATACTGACTGCATATATTTGTTTGTATGAACTAAGGGCCGGTTTTACTAAAGGTTTCCGTATACTAAAACACGTGAAAACCTGATAGCCCATGCAAAGCTGATCGACTAAATGTGTGCAAAGTGGATTGCGTTTGCTAAGTGTGCAAAATAAGGTGTGCAATCCATTTTGTGTCTCTGTCCTCATAAATGTAATACATATACCGTATTTTCCGCACTATAAGGCGCACCGGATTATTAGCCGCACCTTCAATGAATTACATATTTCATAACTTTGTCCACCAATAAGCCGCCCCGGATTATAAGCCGCGCCTACGCTGCGCTAAAGGGAATGTCAAAAAAACAGTCAGATAGTTCAGTCAAACTTTAATAATATATTGAAAACCAGCGTTCTAACAACTCTGTCCCAAAATGTACGCAAATGTGCAATCACAAACATAGTAAAATTCAAAATGGTGTAGAGCAATAGCAACATAATGTTGCTCGAACGTTAATGTCACAACACACAAAATAAATATAGCGCTCACCTTCTGAAGTTATTCTTCATTCGTAAATCCTTCGAATTCTTCGTCTTCGGTGTCCGAATTGAAAAGTTGCGCAAGCGTGGGATCCAAAATGGCCGGTTCCGTCTCGTCGAAGTCATCGGAGTCAGTGTCGCTGTTGTTGTCCAGTAGTTCTGTGAATCCTGCCTTCCGGAAAGCTCGGACCACAGTTGTGACCGAAATATCTGCCCAGGCATTTACGATCCACTGGCAAATGTTGGCGTATGTCGTCCGGCGCTGTCTGCCCGTCTTAGTGAAGGTGTGTTCGCCTTCGGAGCTGTGTGAAAAAAGCCACCCGGCCTCTTAGCGTAAACTTCCCTTAACCACTCACTCATCTTTTCTTCATCCATCCATCCCTTCGAGTTAGCTTTTATGATGACGCCGGCTGGAAAGGTCTCTTTTGGCAAGGTCTTCCTTTTGAATATCACCATGGGTGGAAGTTAGCATGGCAAGCTAGAACCACAGTGAAGGATGACTTCTCATTCCCTGTGGTGCGAATATTCACCGTACGTGCTCCCGTTCCACAGTGCGGTTCACAGGAATATCAGTTGCTGTGAAATACGGTAGTAATCTGTGTGCGGATGGAGAGATTGCGTCTTTTTATGAACCGGATCCTTGTCGCTTAGTAGGAGCCATTTTGTGGTCTTTACAGATGTAAACAGGAAATGAAACGTACGGTGATATCCGCGCGTTTTTTCTTCTTCTTCCGGGGGCGGGTGGTTGCTTACAGTAGAAGAAGAAGCGCTTCCTGTTCTATGGGGGCGGGTGCTTTCCTTGGCGGTTGCTTGCGTAGAAGAAGAAGCGCTTCCTGTTCTACCGGGAAAAAAGATGGCGGCTGTTTACCGAAGTTGCGAGATCGAAACTTTATGAAAATGAATCGTAATAAAGCGCACCGGGTTATAAGGCGCACTGTCAGCTTTTGAGACAATTTGTGGTTTTTAGGTGCGCCTTATAGTGCGGAAAATACGGTAATACATATATGCTGATCATCAAAACACCCAGAATACAGGGAGGAGAAAATCTAAATATAATATCATTCTGTATTATATCATAGGCTCCAGCGGCCCCCGCGACCCCGAAGGGAAGAAGCGGTAGAAAATGGATGGATGTATTATATCATGCGTAATGTGATTTATAAACACTCATCCCCGTTTGGCGAGCACTATTTTGCGTTTTATTTAGCACGTTTGAGAAGGACGTGCAAACTGACAGTTTCTCACACGGCTGCAGGACAGAGAATCCTCCGTCCTACGTGTGTATGTCAACATTTTGGGTGGTCAGAAATAAAAAAACATTAGACACGTGGTGCATTCAGCAACATACTTTTATAATTGTATAACTGCTCAGGGACAGATTAAAATAAATTATATTGACATGATCTAGTGTCCTTTAGTGTTCTTGTGGTCTTGTGAAATGTTATTAGTGGGACATTTGTATAGCCTTAATACAACATGTATAACCTTATTTTTGTATCAATAGAAAATAAAAGACACCATAATAGTACACAACAACAAAGTGAAAAAGACTATTTGGGACAGTTTTACACTGACTTTCATATCATAACATTACCTGCCAATAGGCTAAATAGCCTTGCTGGACTTACAATTAAAAGTCAGCTAAACCGACAATTGGACTTTGAAGACCTCATCAGCTAATTTGCTAACAAAAGTTATTGTTGGGCTTTCTGATGAGACTTACAGTAAACAAACAAACCAATTTCAACTTTATTGAAATTAGATGAGGCTTGTTGTTGTTTTTGATATTTGTTTTATAACAATGTATTCCATGTTCTCTTTATTTGCACATATGAGTTAAATGCTACATATTTACCAGTGGACTATCTTGAGCCAGGACACTTGTCTTTTTCGCACATTAGTGCTTGATTATTAAATACAATAAAATACCCACTAGCTATTTGTTGTGTGGTTCATTGAAAATGTATCTGCAATCAGAGGTGTAATAACGTGTTTTAAGTGATTGAAATGAGAATAAGGCAACTAACATTTTACATAATAATACTAAAAAAAGGAAACAAATTGGGTGCATTACACTAGGCACTGTCAGGAACACTGAAAAACAACACAATCAAAGGTGGCAACGAATGGGGTAGAGGCCGGGGCCCACACTGATATGTTTTCTAGCAACAGCCCTGCCTGTGTTACATGTATGCCAGCAGCTCTTCCTAAGCACCACACATCATTTACAGTCCGTAGCGTATCCAGTTCAGCCTTTAGGCAAATGTGTGTGTTTCCATTTACAGCGGAAGGTGTTTTCTCGCCCAGACGCAGCGTCATGCCATTTTAATTGTTGTGTTTGGCAGAGCACTCAGGTTGTCTTTTAATTTTCTGCAAATCCAAACATCCTCGACTTGGCCTGTCTGTTGGAGTTATTGAGGCACAAAAGCTTTATTGCTTCTTAGGAAGGGGAAGCAGTGTGCTTGTGTGTGTGTGTGTGTGTGTGTGTGTGTGTGTGTGTGTGTGTGTGTGTGTGTGTGTGTGTGTGTGTTCTTGTATTTCTACCCTTTTTGAGACATCAACTAGGAAAAGTACCTTCCATATGAGGACTGGTGAACAAGTTAGGACATAAATCCTGGTCCCAATACAGAAAACCATTGCATCTAATAGAAAATGTTTCATTTGCACCCCTGGTGGTGAAATCTATAAAAATGAGGGTGGTCCTAAAAAGGAAGGATTTTTCAAATTGACTGTGTGTCGGTTTTAAAAGTGGTCCCCCTCCGGCCAACATATGTAATAACAAGTGTGTGTAAGAAATTGAAATGCGCCCCCTTTGGCCAAAATGAATTTAAAAAATAAAATAATTATGTATATCGAGACATACTGTAATAACTTGAAGGAAATAATGAAGATTAAAAACCAATTACAAACAAAAAATAAATAAAATTAAAGCTGCAAGCAGCGATGGACGGGACAGACTTTGACGGCACATAAAATCCAAACCGGAGCAGTAATTAAAACTCTTTGGTCAACTTTTTATCAGAAGGGTTCAATCTCTCTCCTGTGCTAGTTTGAAGCCGACACTGTAAACGCTCTCAGAGGAGATAATGTTTGAAAAAAGGTGACCGGTTTTTACAAAACTTTTGTTTTGAAGGGGGAATTGCAAACTTCCTGTTGATTTTTGCTGGGGGTTGTCAATACATGAAATGTAGGTCTAAGTGAGACCTACATAGAGGTTTTTATTTCATGTCTCTAAGCAGCCAGTTTTGTCTCAGTTGTCTTCCTAGGAGCTGTCTTTCTAGGGTGCGCTAGAGCGCAATTTTGAGTTTTGGGGTTGAGTTTTTTATTAGATCTCAATTTTTTCCAGTCCTGATGTGTGTGTCCAGTTTGGTGAGTTTTGAAGCATGTTAAGGGGGTCAAATTACAGCTCAAAGAGGCAAAAGTGACTGTTTTTAGTAAACTTTTGTTTTGAAGGGGGAATTGCCAATTTCCTGTTGATTTTTGCTGAAAGAAGTCAATGTATGAAATCTAGGTCTAAGTCAGACCCACATGTCTCTACGACATTCCTACCGGAAGTTAAAAGCAGTTTTGTCTGTGTTTTTTCCTAGGGGGCGCTAGAGCGCAATATTGAGTTTTTATTTTTTTTATTAGATGGCAATTTTCGCCAGTCCTGATGTGTGTGTCAAATATGGTGAGTTTTGAAGCATGTTAAGTGGGTCAAATTACAGCTCAAAGAGGCGGCGGAATAATAATAATAAAACCTTACAAATACAATAGGGTCCTCTGTCCCAAAGGGACATTGCGGTCCCTAATTACCTTTTTTATATTTGCATAGATTGTATATATTATTAATGTTGTAAATACAAATATTTATATATCTAGAAAGGGTGGTCCTAAAAAGGTAGGCATTTTTCGGAGGTCTCAAGAAGGTAACAGATACAAAAAAGGGTGCACGTGTGTGCGAGAGTGTGTGTGCGTGTGTGTGTGTGTTTGCGAGTATCAGTGGTCCAATCCAAGGGCCAGTGCCAGCCCATAATGGAGGTGTTTGGTCTCCATAAGCCCGGAGGCAACATCCACTTCACTCGCCCCACAACTGAGGTCGGAGGTCGTCATCTGGATAGTTTTAAGCATTTGGGAACGTCACCCTTAGCGCTGATTGAGGTTATGCGGCGTGGCCTCGAGACCTGTGAACCCCTAATCCCCCCCTCTGAGTTTCCACACTCAGGTGAAGCCTCCTTTTATCAGAGCCAAATAATTCACCAGGGGAGAAAGGATTTAGTTTGTTGCTTTTATTGAGGGAAAAGTCAACGTGCCATTTGTTTCGGCTGTGCAGAAAAAAGAAAATGTCCTGCCCTTTGGGGACACCCTCTTTTTATGTAATGCTGAGCACAATAATATATGTTGAAATAGACTCCACCATTAATTACAAGATGCACTAAACAGACAAAGCAAGGCCAAATCAAACCGATGTTCGTTCCATGCAGCGGCCGATTGAACTCTTGTGTCCAATATACTTTTATGTGCTCCCACTGGGTTAATAACAGGGACTTTATGGAGTGTGTTGTTATTAAATAATGCAGGAGGACTTTAAACTGCTGGATTTTTCATCCATTCTGTGCTTCGGCGGCCCTCTCGTGGCGCTAATGGGTTACAGATGGCAGTGAGAGGTTGGTCGGCGCCGCAAGACCTGCAGGTATTGAGTGCTTTTGTGTGTTTGAGGCAGCGAGAAGTGAGACTTCTCTTTTCTTGCATATAAGGCTCAAAAGCGCACACGATTTTGCAATGCATTCTGGGCCAAAGCTTTTGTTTACATGGCGGTACTGTACCCGCGTTAATGGGGGAGAGAGCAACAGACTATTAAAACGGATCTTACAAAACAAAAAAATCGAGGGACCGTACCGAAACAAAGTACACCCTATTCCAAAGGCTCGCTACCTCAAAAAAAAAGGGTAAATTGGTGGAATCGATCCATATGAGCACCTCCATTGGACAAGAGGTTTAATGAAGCTGCCGCCATTGTCGAAACCAAACTTGTTATGTTCCCGGCCGAGTCATACCAAAGACTATAACAGTGGGACCCATTACCTCCCTGCTTGGCACTCATCATCAAGGGTTGGAATTGGGGGTTAAATCACCAAAAATGATTCGCGGGCGCGGCCACCGCTGCTGCCCACTGCTCTCCTCACCTCCCAGGGGGTGATCAAGGGTGATGGGTCAAATGCAGAGAACAATTTCGCCCCACCTAGTGTGTGAGTGACAATCATTGGTACTTTAACTTTAATTTATACCAATGAAGAATTTCAGAATGCAAAGTCAGTTAAGGCCCATTGTCCTCTGTTCAAATTGCACATAATGTACGGCTTTCATCTCCTATGTGTTCGAGATGGAGTTAGGGTGCGCAGCCTCATTTCATAAGCGGGTTTCTTTCGAAAAAACAAGCCCATTATTACTTTTACATACCGTTATTTTCGGAGTATAAGTCGCACCGTAGTATAAGCCGCACCTGCCAAAAATGCATAATAAAGAAGGAAAAAAACAGATGTAAATCGCAAAAAAAACTGCGACTTATAGTCCGAAAAATATGGTACTTTGATGACTGCGCTAATTCTGTGGAAATAATACTCATCAATGTTTGTGCTTAACGGAAACTAAAATTTAACAAACATTTCTGTTTTTTTGTTTCTTTACTCGGGCTGCGCCCCGGGCTGATGTAACAGTTGGTTGGGGGGGCGCATAATAAATGAAAAAAAAAACCAAACATGCTTTTTTTTCCAAAACACTGTATATTGTTGCTTGGCTAGCGCTAACAGCCTACTAAATGCTGCTTGTAAAACAATTAAATCATGCTTTGATTCAAATTTACCGGTCTGAAAATGCTGTGAACACACCAACATGTACCAGGTGATGGCGATAAAAGTCATGTTTGATCATCTCACAGCTGCTATCCAGGATATTCTCATTCTCTTTATCAGCTTTCTAGCCCAAGTTCTTTGGCTTTGCTTTCATGCTAAAAACTCCCTACATTGAGTTTTTTTTTTTTCCTGAAGAGATCATGACAATGATTGTGGCTTTTAATGGTGCTGCATGTTTTGAACTTGTTAAAGAAAAGAACAAAACTTTAGCACAGAGCCATGTAGCATTCAGCCATGTAAATAAGCTCTTCAGAGGCCCGCAAGACCCACAATTCATTGCATTTACTAAGTCACACTTTCAAACCCTATAATCTGAATGGTGGGGTTTTCTCATTTGGGATAATATTTTGTTACATTGTCACCATGATGCTTGTACTTTTTATCAATGAATAATTGGGCGTTGCAGGGATCCGGTTTAGTGGCTGCAGGATCAGGTCTCTGCTTTTTGCGGATGATGTGGTCCTGCTGGCTTCATCTGGCTGGGATCTACAACTCACACTGGATCGGTTCGCGACTGGGATGAAAATCAGTACCTCCAAGTCCGAATTCATGTTTACATTAAATGAATGTAAAAAATAAAACAAACAGGTAGATCATGCAAACTCCACACAGAAAATCACGAGGCCGGGGATTGAATTCGTTTATTGTGAGGCACCGGCACTAACCCCTGTGCCACCATGCTGCGCTCCTTGATAGGTAAGTTGATTATAATCACAGGAAGGTTACATTTGAAATAAAAATGTTAACATTTAATATAGTTTTCTCCTGGTCCATAATTTCCATCGGTCGTAAAAATATCAATAATTATTTTTTTCCTACGCTTTGAACACTGCGGCTTATAAAAAAAACGTTTCGGCTAATCTATGGATTTGACAGACATATTGCTATAATGCAAATAATTAAAAAAAAAAAACAACAACAAGCAAAGACACTGAAAAAATGTGTTATTGTTTGTGCTATGGTACCATCTTTTGGACAAGTTGCTGCAGTGCCCTTCTGTTTAGAGCTTACAACCGGAAGTACAACTGCCATTCTATCTCCTAGTTGTCTATAGCGTTCTGCTTGAAAAGATTCTTTGTTCATAACGCCAAGCAACGAGTTTTACAATACAACTAAAAGAAGTCATACTTACTATTAATGTCTGCAGGAGTGTTTTCATGCATATTCATCAATCAATCAAAGTCTACTTATATAGCCCTTAATCACAAATGTCTCAAAGGGCTGCACAAGCCACAACGACATCCTCGGCAAGAAAAAAACTCAACCCAATGGGAACAACGAGAAACCTTGGAAGGTACCGCAGATGACCAGTGCAATGGATGCTGAGTGGATACGGTTCATAATGTGAGACAGCGATTATTTTGCAGGGCAATATCCGTCGTATATACATTTGTACCTGCGTTAAAAGAATCCAGTTGGAGCTGGGACGCGTTATCTTTAATCTCCTTTTCTAATGAGTTCACATTATCACAATTTCAGAAGGGTTAAAACCATTAAAAATCAGTTCCCAGTGGCTTATTTTATTTTTCGAAGTTTTTTTCAAAATTTTACCCATCACACAATATCCCTAAAAAAAGCTTCAAAGTGCCTGATTTTAACCATCGTTATATACACCCGTCCATTTTCCTGTGACGTCACACAGTGATGCCAACACAAACAAACATGGCGGAAAGAACAGCAAGGTATAGCGACATTAGCTTAGATTCAGACTCGGATTTCAGCGGCTTAATGGATTCAACAGATTACGCATGTATTGAAACGGATGGTTGTAGTGTGGAGGCAGGTAGCGAAAACGAAATTGAAGAAGAAACTGAAGCTATTGAGCCATATCGGTTTGAACCGTATGCAAGCAAAACCGACGAAAACGACACGACAGCCAGCGACACGGGAGAAAGCGAGGACGAATTCGGCGATCGCCTTCAAACCAACGATTGGTATGTGTTTGTTTGGCATTAAAGGAAACTAACAACTATGAACTAGGTTTACAGCATATGAAATACATTTGGCAACAACATGCACTTTGAGAGTGCAGACAGCCCAATTTTCATCAATTAATATATTCTGTAGGCATACCCTCATGTCAGCAGGCCAGGGAAGCTAGGGTCGATAGTCTTCTCTTGATCATCTTCGGTGGCATAAGGGACGGTGTGAGCCAAGACATCCAGCGGGTTTAGCTCGCTCGTCTGCGGGAACAAACTGCCGCCATTGCTTGCCGTGCTAGCGAGGCCCTTTGTCCCTGAATTGCTCACACACTCCGGCAGATTCAATGGGGGTCTGGCGGAAGATTTCTTTGACTTTATCGTTGGAAATGCATCTGCTTTGAGTGTCGCAGGATATCCACACATTCTTGCCATCTCTGTCGTAGCATAGCTTTCGTCGGTAAAGTGTGCGGAACAAACGTCCAATTTCTTGCCAATTTCGCATCTTTGGGCCACTTGTGCAACTTGAATCTGTCCTTGTTCGTGTTGTTACACCCTCCGACAACACACCGACGAGGCATGATGTCTCCAAGGTACGGAAAACAGTCGAAAAAAACGGAAAATAACAGAGCTGATTTGACTAGGTGTTTGTAATGTGTTTGAGAAAATGGCGGATTGCTTCCCGTCACGTTGTGACGTCATCGCTCCGAGAGCGAATATTAGAAAGACGTTTAATTCGCCAAAATTCACCCATTTAGAGTTCGGAAATCGGTTAAAAAATATATGGTCTTTTTTCTGCAACATCAAGGTATATATTGACGCTTACATAGGTCTGGTGATAATGTTCCCCTTTAAAGAAATTCATAAAGTCATCTGCTAAGTGGGTGGAGCTACTAGGAGCTGGAGTCCCTTGTTGGGTTAGCGACGCTACTGTACTGAACAAGGATTGTTTTTGTTGAGGCAGATGAGATTGGAGTAGTAATAAGTTATTAAACTATCACTCCATGCTTGATGGAAAACCTCAAGTTTAGTCGCACGCCATTTGCGTTCCAGCTTTCTACATGATAGTTTAAAAGCTCTAGTTTCTTCTATAAACCAGGGGGTACGCCTTTTAGGGGCCTTTTTGTAGCTTTAGCGTTGCTTTACTATCAATGGTTTCGCGCAGGGCATCGCTAAAGTTGTTCGTGAGGTTATCGTTAGAGCCCACATAATTTGGGAATGGCGGCATTACTGAAGGCAGAAGGCCAGCAAGAGTCATAGTGGTGACAGCATTAATGTTGCGGCTGCTAAAGCAGTGATTATTAGTAACTTGTTGACAATGAGTCAGAACTTCTATAAGGTAATTATCAAACATTACTTTAGTGTACGGGAGTACCATAACCTTGGAGGTGGTGACATTCATCGGTGCTATCACAATGTAATGAAGCTAGCGTTGCTAGCGTTAGCTAATATGCTAACATGTTTACGTGTGTCTGTGTTGGTATTATTCACTTATAATGGCATGCTTTTTGTATTGTTTGAGTTTCACAAATTCACCAAAACGTCACTGTGGAGTTATTGAGTCTGTTTAGCTCAGGGGTCCCCAAACTTTTTGACTCGGGGGCCGCATTGGGTTAAAAAATTTTGGCCGGGGGCCAGGCTGTATATATATATATATATATATATATATGTATATATATATATATATATATATATATATATATATATATATATATATATATATATATATATATATATATATATATATATATATATATATGTATATATATATATATATATATATATATATATATATATATATATATATATATACTTTGTCTTTATAATCCGTTTTGTCATTTAACATCAATGTTCATCATTGTCACGTTATCGATGGGAAAATTCATTTTTAGACAATTTGATTGGCCTGAGCGGCTAGAAGACACAGAGAGTAACAAGCAGTTGAAAATGGATTAGAAAGGAAAGATAAAAAAAATAAAAAATAAAAAAATAAAATAAAAAATAAACTTTTTTTTTTTACTTGGGACTTCCCGTGGGCCGGATTTTAGATGCTGGGGGGCCGGATCCGGCCCGCGGGCGGTAGTTTGGGGACCCCTGGTCTAGCTTCCGCAGCTAGTGCGTCCATGACGACGACTTCTATTGTGTTTGATCAGCCGTTTTACTGCCGTGTTACAGACACCGTTTGGAAACAATTAAAAGGTATGTAAATAAACATTTGCAAAATCATTCTGTTTAAAAAAAAACACATTTCACAATGAGGTTTATAGTCCAGTGTGGCTAATATATGGAAAATATTTTTTTCTTCTAAAAAATGTTTGGTTGGGCCTCCTCTAGTCTGGAAAATATGATACTTGTTTTATTTGTTTGCAACTTTCATTGGGAAAGCTCACAGTTTTCTCGGTAGTCTTTTCTGTAATAGATGCCGGACTATATTGCAAGGCAGTTACACTTCCTGTGCCTCACTTAATGTGTTCCATGTGGGAACTTGATTCACTGCTGTACCATACCAAAACATCCAAGTACAAATCCATGTACCGGTAGAGACCTATTAGTTTTTGCACATTTGAAGCATCAAATTGCTTAATGATCCAGCGTTCTCGGTGTAAGAGTCAAAGTTAGTGGGGGGTTGGAAAGTCTTTTCGATTGTTCTTCCAAATGCTCAGGACTGATGGGATGTGACGTTTCAAAAGATCTCTCTTGCGGGGTCAGAGAGCCTGTGAACCTTCATCTTTTAACCTTTGGCTATTGACAAAGGCGGGGGTGCCGCAGGAATTAAACCTCCTTTGCTGCAGAGCGATCACTAAATTCACGAAACTGTATGTGCAAAAAAAAAAATGATCCAAAAAACTCAAGTTGCAGCACTTGAAGGCATCACACGGAGAAAATGATGGAGTGCAGGACAGCCAGAGAGCGCCAAAGAGACCCACTGGGGGGGCTGGCAGCTTTCCTGTTTGATTAGCCATTAGCCCGTGGTAGTGGGAGTCGCAGTCGGAGCGTCACTCCCTTTGATTACAGCACAAAAGAGCGCTGGAAAAAAGCCTCTCTCCCTAGCCAATACGCAGCACACAGGGGGGCTGATTTGTCTTGTTGCTTTTTACGCTTGCTTGCCCACCGCAATCTAAAACATACACTCACCATGGAAGAGAGCGAGGATAACACCAACTCTCACAGTTTGGGACAGTAAGGGAACAATATGCTGAAGTTTTTGTTTTTTTTAACGCTCTAATATGCAGGCCCGGCCGGTAGTTGGCAGTGTCCGTTTGTAAAGAAACAAGCCAAAGATAAAATGGCGTGTAGAATTGTTGAAGGAGAAGCACTGTCATGCTTTTGAAGTTCTGGATTGACCTGTTGTCATGAAGAAAAACCTCCTTCCACTCAGACATACCGCCTTCGACTCCCACCCCACACAAGAAAGCGAAGGCCATGTCCACACGAACACGGATAGTTTCAAAAACAGTTTTTGATTACACACAAACATATACGCCAGCTGTCATGTACATGTGGTCCAATCGGAAGCCTGGAAAATCAGCAAAAGTAGACTTAGTGCCATTACACCTCTGTTTTATGTTTATTTCACATACTAGTGGTTCTCAAATGGGGGTACGCGTACCCCTGGGGGTACTTGAAGGTATGCCAAGGGATACGTGAGATTTTTTTTAAATATTCTAAAAATAGCAACAATTCAAAAATCCTTTATAAATATATTTATTGAATAATACTTCAACAAAATATGAATGTAAGTTCATAAACTCAGTGAAGCACAAGCTCAGGTTTCTCACTAAAATGTGTGTCAAAAGGAACTGTGAAAAGAAATGCAACAATGCAATATTCAGTGTTGACAGCTAGATTTTTTTGTGGACATGTTCCATAAATATTGATGTTAAAGATTTCTTTTTTTGTGAAGAAATGTTTAGAATTAAATTAATGAATCCAGATGGATCTCTATTACAATCCCCAAAGAGTGCACTTTAAGTTGATGATTACTTCTATGCGTAGAAATCTTTATTTATAATTTATAATATATTTATAATTTTTCAACAAGTTTTTAGTTATTTTTATATATTTTTTTCCAAATAGTTCAAGAAAGACCACTACAAATGAGCAATATTTTGCACTGTTATACAATTTAATAAATCAGAAACTGATGACATAGTGCTGTATTTTGATATTTCTTTATCTCTTTTTTTCAACCAAAAATGCTTTGGTCTGATTAGGGGTACTTGAATTTAAAAAATTTTCACAGGGGGTACATCACTGAAAAAAGGTTGAGAACCAATGTACTAGACCATGGGTGTCCAAAGTGTGGCCCTGGAGCCATTTGTGGCCTGTAGCTCAATTGTATTTTATTGCAGAATATTGTCAGGAAAAACAACAACAACAACAACAGTGCAATAATGAAACAAAAAAGACAAAAAGACAATGTAATGAAAAAAAAAAATGAAATTTTGATTCTAAAAACAAGAGGTGGAGGAAATAATTGTTTTTTATGTTGTGAACTCACATGGCTGCAGTAGTTGTCACCCACAGTTGCAGGAAACAGCAGGACGACAGGCAGGTAAGAGTCTTTATTAAACTCAAAATAGGAAGAAGCAGTTGTGCATACAAACAGTCCCAAACATAATCAATCCTTGAGCCCTAATCACGTTTCATCAAACATATATTAACGTTGTTGCTCTAGGGTAAACTGGCACACTGACAACGCTTAACCTATTGTTGCTAAAACAATCTACAAGGTTAATGTAGGTTGCTTCTCTTTCTCCCCCTCCATTTTTCTGCATTCTTTCGTATCTCAAGTTATCATTACGTATATGTATTGTTGCATTTGAACAACTGTATTGTTGATAATAAAGGTAAATTATTGGTATTGTTCATTATCAATAGCGCTATTTCTATTGGTATTTGTATTGTTCCATTTGTAGTGTAATAATGCTCATTGTCATTTCTGTGTCATTTTTTATTTTCGCTAACTGCTTATTTGCTATTATTTTTACCATCATATTTGAACATGTCGTATTTGCTGTTGTTGCTCTATTGTTGTTGTTGTGTTTGCTGTTGTTGTTTTTGTCTCTCTGTCTAATCCCCCTCTTGTCCCCACAATTTCCCCCTCTGTCTTCTTTTTTTTCTCTTTCTATCCCCTCCTGCTCCGGCCCGGCTGCACCAAATGATAATATCCATCCATTTTCTACCGCTTATTCCCTTTGTGGTCGCGGGGGCGCTGGAGCCTATCTTAGCTACAATCGGGCGGAAGGCGGGGTACACCCTAGACAAGTCGCCACCTCATCGGAGGGCCAAATGATACAAGAGAAGTATCCTACACTAAAGTAAATCTGAACAGCCGATATGGGCATCTACATCAACTATATGATTTGCCTGAGAAGCTGGACAGGACAAACAAACAAACAAAAACAAAAAAACAAAAATCAATCCTTGAGCCCTGAAGAACAGGCAAAGCAGGCATAAATAGCTGCCTGATTGGCAACTGCAACCAGGTGTGCCCGGCTGCCAATCAGGGACAGGTGAGGGAAACGAGCGCTCAGGGAGACAAGCAGGAAGGGGAACAAAAACAAGAGCGCCGACCGGAAACAAACACTAAACAAGTAACCACCACCAGAAGTGAAGTGACAGATCGTCACATTTTAGATGCGTCACAATTGGACTGCAGCAATTGTAATTGCTGCAACGACTTGAACGATTATAAAATTGATTAGTAAACGTTGATAATTGATTTTTTTTTTTTTTAAAGGTAATGCTGACAGTTCCAAAAGTTGGCTGACTGCAGCAAGCCACCTCATCAATGCAATGAAGTGTACATTGTCTTTAACATCAGTCCATACTAACATGGAGTCCAGGATACATTATACATTGAACATTAAAAAACATTAAAAAAATATAAACTGTAGTGCGTTGGTGTCTTGCCAGATTTTGTATTTTGTAGGAATACAGAATTTGTATTCCTACTGTAGGAGCACTTGCATTCAGAGGAGAGGAGCTACACCATGTTTAGATACTAGTTTCAGGCTTTATTAACTAAAAAATAGGTTTTGATCATGATCATGGTTTGCTTGTCAAAGATGTTTGGTAATGTAATTTGTGATATTTGTTACCTGAATAAATGCTTCTGATATTTCTGTACATTACATGTTGTACAAGTTAATGGTATTCATATCTCTGCATGATAATGTTTTAACCTTCTCTATTTATTAATAAATTGTAATATTCAGCCTGCTAAACATTCTGTAATTGCGGACTATCAATCAGAACAGGTTATGAAAGTTAAAAAATGTTAGCAACTAGTGTTGCTAACATTAATTTCACAGTACGTTGTTGAATGTGATGTATGCATCTATTACATTACATTAAGTATAGACCTACAGAATGTAAAAAGTGTACAATAGTGCACATACTCTTTTTTTAGTTACAGATTTTGAATTGGCCTGAACTGGCAATGTTTACACAAACAGTTTGGTTTAAAGAGGTGCTTCTCAATTATTTTCTGTTACGCCCGCCGAGGAAGAAGAAAATATTTTGCATCCCCCCACTCCACCATAAATAGTATCATTTGTCTATTAAATTGTTATAAATACACCTAACATTGTAGTGTTTTCTTATTAACATTAAAGAAAACAAACAAAAACGAAGAAAAAAAAAAAAGATAAATTCACATCTAAAAATAACTTTATTAACATTGTTTTTTAATCCGTAACAGAAAAGATTTAAAGTGCATCAATTTGCCTGAAATTAAAAAATGTTTACATTTTTTTGTAGTGCACAGCTTTTCGCATAATACTGATAAAGCATCACATCAGAAGGACCCACTCCACTATTTGAGAAGGACTGGTTTAGAACAACCTTGGATGTGTTTTTTATTGACGTATGGTATCTTAATGCACAGCAGGAAGTCGTGTCCATGCAGGTGAAGTAAACACTATAAATCAACAACGAGCGCAGAGATGCTAGACAAGACCTTATGCAGCATTATGCAACATGTTCAATAACAATTTTGCTTATCGGGAAGAATAATAACTTATGACGTGCCCTTGGAAAATGACAAGATGTCCGCAGGCTTGCCGCTTTTCCACTTCTATGCATTTGTCCCCCCAAGGGACTCTTGGGTTCAATGGGGAATTTCTTAAAAACACACACACACTTACTAAGCTTTTATGGGCCCACGTGAGCTGACTGGTGCGATATTAAACCTGTAACCCATTCCAACATGGCAGTCTTCACTTCAGGAGCTGGCTTGCCTTCAACACAACAGCTGGCAGTTCACGCCCCTTGCTATTTTATCCCTAACGCACCCCTAATTTCTTTTTTGGCTCCTCCGTCTACCCGCCTCTCCTCCCTCCTCTTTTGCTTTTATGCTTGACTTGCAGCAGCTTTTGTCCATTGGCTGAGAGAGAGGTTTGGGGGGCGCATTATGTAGTACCCCGATCATTTTTTTGCATTGCAAATTTGTAGATGGTAGCAAAACTCTGTGGTGTACCACAAGGGTAAGGGTACCAAGAAGGTTGAGCTCGGCACAGAGTTGACGGAAAGAACACCCACTGCTGGATGCCCAGCATTGTTGTACAAACCCCGTTTCCATATGAGTTGGGAATTGTGTTAGATGTAAATATAAACGGAATACAATGATTTGCTTTGATTACAATGAAAAAGCCAGCATGTGTGATGGTATGGGGGTGTATTAGTGCCCAAGACATGGGTAACTTACACATCTGTGAAGGCGCCATTAATGCTGAAAGGTACATACAGGTTTTGGAGCAACATACTGTATGTTGCCATCCAAGCAACGTTACCATGGACGCCCCTGCTTATTTCAGCAAGACAATGCCAAGCCACGTGTTACATCAACGTGGCTTCATAGTAAAAGAGTGCGGGTACTAGACTGGCCTGCCTGTAGTCCAGACCTTTCTCCCATTGAAAATGTGTGGCGCATTATGAAGCCTAAAATACCACAACAGAGACCCCCGGACTGTTGAACAACTTAAGCTGTACATCAAGCAAGAATGGGAAAGAATTCCACCTGAGAAGCGTAAAAAATGTGTCTCCTCAGTTCCCAAACGTTTAATGAGTGTTGTTAAAAGGAATTTGCAAAGGATTTGCAAATCATTGTATTCCGTCTATATTTACATCTAACACAATTTCCCAACTCATATGGAAACGGGGATTGTACAGTATATGATGTGGCTTCCATGCTTTTCATAGATATATAGATAAATAGTAGGGCTGTCAAAGTTACAGCGATAATACCGCAAGCTCGAAAATAGCGAGCAGAAATGCACAAAGAAAAGGGGACATTATGAAAATCTCGGATACAAAGCCATGGCAAGTCGTTCTCCTGACAAGACAAGACAATTTTATTTTGAATCGCCATGAAACAACATCATTGGAGCGACATCCTTGCCGCTTGCAGAGAGGAGGAGTTTTGCGTCCGTGTTCACATTACAATTAAGTGCACTGACAACATAAAACGTAGATTGTTACAGTAACTGCTTTAGTAAGATGGAATAAAAGCTCAGCAGAAAAAAGAAGGTAGACAGGAAGTCTAGAGTCACTTTTTAATCGGAGACTCTCGGCAAAACATGTCAAGAAACCTTTCTCACACTCTTCCGGCTTCACAATAATAGCGCTACACGTCACATCCGGTTTAACTACCATAACAAAATGAAAATCATCTGACATTATGATCATGCTTTTTCAAAGATGTTTTGTAATGTAATCTGTGATACATCTAACTCAATAAATGTTTTATAACCAGTTCTGGCTGATAGTCCGAAATTACAGAATGTTTAGCAGGCTGAATATAACATATTAGTAAAAAAAAAGGGAGAAGGTTAAACATTGTCATGCAGAGATATGAATTCGGTTAACTTGTACAACACGTAATGTACAGAATATCAGAAGCATTTATTCAGGTAGAAATATCCCATTTTACATTACCAAACATATTTGACAATCAAAACATGAACGTGAAAATCCACAGTTTCTGTTATTGTTGCGTGAAACTTGTATCTGAACATGGAAGTGTAGCTGAATGCAAGTGCTCCTACAGCAGGAATACCAATTTATGTATTCCTACAAATACTAAATCTGGCAAGACATTAACGCACTGCAGGTAATTTTTTTAAAATTCTTATTAAAAACGTGTTTATGTCCTTTTTTTGTTGAGCGCTCTAGAAAAGCATCCATCCATCCATTTTTACCGCTTGTCCCTAATGTTTAAAAACATTTCATTAAACAAACTAATTGTCCAGTCATGGTAATAAAAACTTAAAAACATATTCTAAGTAATTAATAAGTATTTAATAATAACAAGTGCCAATATGTTACTAATTTGCATGTTAAAAAGCAAGTAAATAATGGTGAATACGTTCCCTATACTAAAGTGTTACCAAAAATTGTAATAAATAATAGATTATTAAACGATATAAATGATTACACTATGTATACATATCTCTATCTCACACTATCTCAACCCCCGTATTGCACACCAAGAAAGTTGGCATCCTTGTGAGGCTATCATGTCACACTATTTGCAGTTCCAAACTGAACTGAACTAGAACAACTGGTAGGGTAACGCGTCCTCGCGTTTTCTTTGTTGAAGTGAAATCACAGATGAGACAGTAGCGCACAAATACGTCACACGTATAAAAATGAGACGGAAATGTCTCACCAATGTTAGAAAAACAGGAAGAGACGGGGAGGCCCGCCGCGGACACTGGCGCACTTTGTCAATGACAAAGTAACTGGCGAGACAGAGATGTTAACTGCGAAGGGAAGTGGGGGGGTGGAGGGCGGGGATCAGAGAAGCGAGACAGAGGAAGGAAATGGCGAGGCGTTTGATGGGCCGCGTTAGAGTGCAACGAGACTGTAAAAATGCCAGTCGTAACAGGCAGCAGCGGGACGCAAGGGGCCATTAAAAGGAGAAGCAGCAGCCAGGTACAGACATGCAAAGTGGCGTGCATACTGCATGCAAATGTTTCCTCATGTCAGACTTCACTAACTTCTTACTTGATGCTGGACATGAATTGAATATACTGTAGCATGTGGTACAAGTGCACACCTGCATGTAAACATACAGGAGGAAACCGTACAACAGCCTGTGTTGTAAGATGGAACATTCCGATGTCATTATGTTCGACTTACTTTGTCTTTAACCTTAATTATTAACCCTTTTTGTTTAATTAGCTCCACCAAGCACATCAACGTGAGGCTAGCAAGTCATTTAACCCGTTATCTTACACAACAATTACTGTATCATCTGGGCTACAGAGCGCACCGGCATTTAAGCTGCACCCACCAAATTTTACAAACCCCGTTTCCATATGAGTTGGGAAATTGTGTTAGATGTAAATATAAACGGAATACAATGATTTGCAAATCCTTTTCAACCCATATTCAATTGAATGCACTACAAAGACAACATATTTGATGTTCAAACTCATAAACTTTATTTTTTTTTTGCAAATAATAATTAACTTAGAATTTCATGGCTGCAACACGTGCCAAAGTAGTTGGGAAAGGGCATGTTCACCACTGTGTTACATGGCCTTTCCTTTTAACAACACTCAGTAAACGTTTGGGAACTGAGGAGACACATTTTTTTAAGCTTCTCAGGTGGAATTCTTTCCCATTCTTGCTTGATGTACAGCTTAAGTTGTTCAACAGTCCGGGGGTCTCCGTTGTGGTATTTTAGGCTTCATAATGCGCCACATATTTTCAATGGGAGAAAGGTCTGAATACAGGCAGGCCAGTCTAGTACCCGCACTCTTTTACTATGAAGCCACGTTGATGTAACACGTGGCTTGGCATTGTCTTGCTGAAATAAGCAGGGGCGTCCATGGTAACGTTGCTTGGATGGCAACATACAGTATGTTGCTCCAAAACCTGTATGTACCTTTCAGCATTAATGGCGCCTTCACAGATGTGTAAGTTACCCATGTCTTAGGCACTAATACACCCCCATACCATCACACATGCTGGCTTTTCAACTTTGCGCCTATAACAATCCGGATGGTTCTTTTCCTCTTTGGTGCGGAGGACACGACGTCCACAGTTTCCAAAAACAATTTGAAATGTGGACTCGTCAGACCACAGAACACGTTTCCACTTTGTATCAGTCCATCTTAGATGAGCTCAGGCCCAGCAAAGCTGACGGCGTTTCAGGGTGTTGTTGATAAACGGTTTTCGCCTTGCATAGGAGAGTTTTAACTTGCACTTACAGATGTAGCAACCAACTGTAGTTACTGACAGTGGATTTCTGAAGTGTTCCTGAGCCCATGTGGTGATATCCTTTACACACTGATGTCGCTTGTTGATGCAGTACAGCGTGAGGGATGGAAGGTCACGGGCTTAGCTGCTTACATGCAGTGATTTCTCCAGATTCTCTGAACCCTTTGATGATATTACGGACCGCAGATGGTGAAATTCCTAAATTCCTTGCAATAGCTGGTTGAGAAAGGTTTTTCTTAAACTGTTCAAAAATTTGCTCACGCATTTGTTGACAAAGTGGTGACCCTCGCCCCATCCTTGTTTGAGAATGACTGAGCATTTCATGGAATCTACTTTTATACCCAATCATGGCACCCACCTGTTCCCAATGTGCCTGTTCACCTGTGGGATGTTCCAAATAAGTGTTTGATGAGTATTCCTCAACTTTATCAGTTTTTATTGCCACCTTTCCCAACTTCTTTGTCACGTGTTGCTGGCATCAAATTCTAAAGTTAATGATTATTTGCAAAAAAAAAAAGTTTATCAGTTTGAACATCAAATATGTTGTCTTTGTAGCATATTCAACTGAATATGGGTTGAAAATGATTTGCAAATCATTGTATTTCGTTTACCGTATTTTCCGCACTATTAGCCGAACCTAAAAACCACAAATTTACTCAAAAGCTGACAGTGCGGCTTATAACCCGGTGCGCTTTATATATGGATTAATATTAAGATTCATTTTCATAAAGTTTCGGTCTCGCAACTACGGTAAACAGCCGCCATCTTTTTTCCCCGTAGAAGAGGAAGTGCTTCTTCTTCTACGCAAGCAACCGCCAAGGTAAGCACCCGCCCCCATAGAAGAGGAAGCGCTTCTTCTTCTACTGTAAGCAACCACCCGCCCCCATAGAAGAAGAAGAAGCGCGCGGATATTACGTTTCATTTCCTTTGTGTGTTTACATCTGTAAAGACCACAAAATGGCTCCTACTAAGCGACAGGTTTCCGGTTCATGAAAAGACGCAATCTCTCCATCCGCACACGGACTACTATTTCACAGCAACTGCCTAAAGACTTTCAAGAAAAGCTGGCTACTTTCCGTGCATATTGTAAAAACAAGATAGCTGAAAAAAAAGATCTGGCCAGAGAACATTATCAACATGGACGAGGTTCCACTGACTTTTGATATTCCTGTGAACCGCACTGTGGATACAACGGGAGCACGTACGGTGAATATTCGCACCACAGGGAATGAGAAGTCATCCTTCACTGTGGTTCTAGCTTGCCATGCTAATGGCCAGAAACTTCCACCCATGGTGATATTCAAAAGGAAGACCTTGCCAAAAGAGACCTTTCCAGCCGGCGTCATCATAAAAGCTAACTCGAAGGGATGGATGGATGAAGAAAAGATGAGCGAGTGGTTAAGGTAAGTTTACGCGAAGAGGCCGGGTGGCTTTTTTCACGCAGCTCCGTCCATGTTGATATACGACTCCATGCGCGCCCACATCACGCTGGTTTTTAATATATTATTAAAGTTTGACTGACCTATCTGACTGTTTTTTTGACATTCCTTTAGCGCAGTTAGATGCGGCTTATAACACGGGGCGGCTTATAGGTGGACAAAGTTTTGAAATATGCCGTTCATTGAAGGCGCGGCTTATAACCCAGGGCGGCTTATGGTGCGGAAAATACGGTATATTTACATCCAACACAATTTCCCAACTCATATGGAAACGGGGTTTGTAGAAGAAAATTATATTTTTACATATATTAGTCGCACCAGACTATAAGCCGCAGCTATATACTGGTATGAAAGATTTTGTAAATGTTTATTTACATACCTTAATTGCTTCCAAAAGATGCCTGTGACATGGCAGTAAAACAGCGGATCAAACAAAACAGAAATCATCATCATGAATCTACTACCTGTGGAAGCTAGCTCTCCAATCAGCTAAACAGACTCAATAGATTCACGGCGACGTTTTGGTGAATTTATGAAACTGAAACAATACAAAAAGAATGCCATTGTAAGGTAATGATACCAACACAGACACTCATAGAGGTGTTAGCATATTCACTAATGCTAACGACGCTAGCTTGACGACATTACGCACAAAAATGCATGAAAACACTCCTACAGACATTACACACTGGACGGTTTCGTAAGTATGAATTGTTTTAGTTATATTGTAAAACTTACAAAACGTTGCTTGGAGTGATGAATGAAGAATCATTTCAAACACAAGCGCTATGGACGGATATACTTCCGGCACAAAACAGGAGGGACATTGTCTGCAGTGAGTGAAATCGTCCAAAAGATGGCGCCATAGCACAAACAGTAACAAACCTTTTCAGTGTCTCTGTCTATGTTCTATGAAAACTATCTGTTGAATACAAACTATTATGGCCGTTAGCAAAGGAAAATTCATAAATTAGCTGCACCGTTTCATAGGCCGCAGAGCCCAATGCATTGGAAAAAACTAGTGACATATTAGGGGTGTGGGAAAAAATCGATTCGAATCACGATTCTCGCATTGTGCGATTCAGAATCGATTCTCATTTTTTAAAAATCGAAAATTAAAATTAATTAATCAATCCAACAAAACAATACACAGCAATACCATAACAATGCAATCCAATTCCAAAACCAAACCCGACCCAGCAACACTCAGATCTGCAATAAACAGAGCAATTGAGAGGAGACACAAACACGACACAGAACAAACCAAAAGTAGTGAAACAAAAATGAATATTTTCAATAACAGTATCAATATTAGTTACAATTTCAACATAGCAGTGATTAAAAATCCCTCATTGACATTATCATTAGACATTTATATAAAAAAAAAATGAATAGTGTCACAGTGGCTTACACTTGCATCGAATCTCATAGCTTGACAACACACTGTGTCCAATATTTTCACAAAGATAAAATAAGTCATATTTTTGGTTCATTTAATAGTTAAAACAAATTTACATTATTGCAATCAGTTGATAAAACATTGTCCTTTACAATTATAAAAGCTCTTTACAAAATTCTACTACTCTGCTTGCATGTCAGCAGACTGGGGTAGATCCTGCTGAAATCCTATGTATTGAATGAATAGAGAATCCTTTTGAATCGGGAAAAAATAGTGTTTGAAATGAGTATCGTGTTGAATTGAAAAAAAATCGATTTTGAATCGAATCGTGATCCCAAGAACCGATATTGAATCGAATCGTGGGACACCCAAAGATTCACAGCCCTATGACATATAGTCTGGAAAATACAGTAGTAATACACCAATCTTGAATTTACAGTTCTTGTTGTGGCCATTGGTGCAGGTGTACCAACATTTTTGCTTTTATACTGATCGCTTTTGGGGATATTTTGGATGGGCTTAATGTCATTTATAGTCATTTAGAGTAATTCAATCAATTCACGTTGTATTGTAACTTCTCGCTTTCTCCCTTGATGTGCCACAAGTGTTCTTGTCGCCGTAGCAACACAGGCATAATCTATCATAACCGAGTGGCTAATACCCCTATAAGCGCCATGTGATCTTTGACCTTGCGCTTACCGGCTGAAACACTTAATATTCCCGCTCTATTGTCTGCTAATCCCCCCCAACGCCGTTCTCCCACCATCCTTTCCCGTCTCCTTCGCACTCACCAGCATGCGTTGGCATGTAATTGCCTAATTCAAAATGCATTAGAAAAATGTAGTGTTTAAGTAATCATCTCTGATAAGATTGGGATAACATTTCAATTAGCTTGTCGGCGTGTTATCTTTGCCGCCTGTGTACATAACAATTAAACATAATCAGCGCAGCTTGACGGCAGCAGCTGTTATGTGTGCATATATACAGTATATATACCTATGTATATATATAAATATGCTGGGCAGCACGGTGGAACAGGGGTTAGTGCAGGGTTCGGGAACCTTTTTGGCTGAGAGAGCCAAATATTTTAAAATGTATTTCCATGAGAGCCATATAATATTTTTTAACACTGAATACAACTAAATGCGTGCATTTTAAGTAAGACCAACATTTTATGATATGATATGAGTATGATAAGTCTCTTGTTCTTTTTAATAACATTGTTATTCTGGAGCTTACCAATAATAATCAAAATACTTCATACCATTGATGCAACTCCTTGAACAGGTGCGGTAGAAAATGGATGGCTGGATTAAAATGCATGAGAACGTTTTATATTTTGAACCTTATTTTTAACACTGTGATTACCAGCGGAATTATTCATTACTTATCGTGTTAAGCAATGTCAGCTAAGATTTATCTGAGAGCCAGATGCAGTCATCAAAAGAGCCACATCTGGCTCTAGAGCCATAGGTTCCCTACCCCTGGGTTAGTGCATGGTGGCGACTTGTCCTCCCGAATGCAGCTGAGATAGGCTCACACCCTCGAAAGGGACAAGCGGTAGAAAATGGATGGATGGATGGATATAAATATACTGTATATATGCATATAAAATGATAGCACATCATTCTATAGCCGCTCTAGGGCAATTTCAGCGGCATTACTGGTGTATTCAATGCACATCTCTGGAGCAAAGTATGTTTTTAATGCATAATTATGACCAGTTATTATTATTATCTATCTGTTTGACAAGAAGAATGGAGATAAATTGCTGCTGCAGATAGGCCCGAGTGAGAGGCAGTGATGAAATATACCTGCATTATCTTAAAAATGTATCTTGTAATACTCTCGTTTGGCTGCCTAAGCCTGTTCTACGTTTCCTCAGTCTGATCGCAATCTGTCGGGGTTCACTTACGAGCACACAGCATCGACTTTAAAGTGAAGTTTGGTATGTTCAGCTGCACCCACGTCACGTACGTACACACGTCTTCTCATATTTTAGTGTTTTTCAACAATAATAAGTAACCGACATAATAGATGCCACTTACCACATTAACATCAAGCAGTGGGACAGGAGGAAACAAATGTTAGTGACACTAGCATAGCTATGCTAGCTAAAAATGTGACATCAGAGTCACATTTTAAAAGGGGACTTAAGATGATTTGAATTTACATTCAAAACACTTCCTTGTGGTCGAGAACATCCACTAAATAATAAATGCACTAAATTAGTCTGATTTCTCCAATATTATTCTTTTTTTGTATTTTCACAGCTTTATGTGAAATTCCAGTGTCAATGCACATGCTCTAAGGCAGGGGTGTCAAACGTACGGCCCGAAGGCCGGATCAGGCCCGCGAACAGGTTTTATCCGGCCCGCGGGATGAGTTTGCTGAGTATTTGCTGAAATTTTTTAATGAAAGAAATATCTGTTCTAAATGTGTCCACTGGATGTCGCAATAGCAATTCTTTGTATCTTTGTAGATGATGCTACATATGTAATGATAATGATAAATGGGTTATACTTGTATAGCGCTTTTCTACCTTCAAGGTACTCAAAGCGCTTTGACACTATTTCCACATTCACCCATTCACACACACATTCACACACTGATGGCGGGAGCTGCCATGCAAGGCGCTAACCAGCAGCCATCAGGAGCAAAGGGTGAAGTGTCTTGCCCAAGGACACAACGGACGTGACTAGGATGGTAGAAGGTGGGGATTGAACCCCAGTAACCAGCAACCCTCCGATTGCTGGCACGGCCACTCTACCAACTTCGCCACGCCGTCCCATGTACAAAATTAACCACATGATGTTAATACATCAGTTGAGGAAAATGATCAAACTACATAAATAACATCCTGTAATTTGATTTTGATATATTTTTTTTTATCTACATTGAAATTTAACACCAATGAACGACAAATAAAGTATAAATACGATTAACCGCAACAAGTAATTGTAAAAAAAAAAACCCCAACAACATTATGATTTGTATAATTTCAGAATGTGCTTGTTCTATATTAAAACACAATCTGAAGTTGTCTTTATTTTTAAGTTATCGTGCCGTGATTTTACCAGTCCGGCCCACTTGGGAGTAGATTTTTCTCCATGTGGTCCCTGATCTAAAATGAGTTTGACACCCCTGCTCTGATGCGACTGTTGATCATACGCGGTGTGCCTCCCGTACACTGGGGGGCGCTTATTTCCTTTTAGCCCGGATAAATGTATTGCTTTTCCGGTTAACCTATGACGTCACACCAGGCATCTGCGGATCCTTACAACTTGTTTTAACTGATGTCCGCTGTAATATTGGCACAGATTACACATTTTACGTTTCTAATGGCTATGCTGATGTTAAATAGCAAACAACATCAAGAAATGATCTTGGATTGTGTTACAAACATGAAGGTCTCGGAGCAGATGCAGGTCTGAAGCAAATAAAGTCTGGTAGGAGAGGGTTGTTTTGAAGGAATTTTTGGACAAAGAATCATGGAAACAAACTTTTGAATGTCTCAGAGTTCATTCACAAGGTTCTGTAGATTGATGGAAGGAGTTTTAAATCTGAAGGAAAAGATCGTTCGTGCCCCAACTGATACTGTTCCACATGAGGTTTGCTATTTTCTGGACTATCCTGCCAGTTGTATGGAATACAGAGTCGTTGTAATCAGTTTGGAGTGCACAAATGCAGCGTAAAGAGGTTTGTATTCACCTTGTAATATACTTGCATCATTATCTTTCATCTCATTCGTAGTTCGTTCAGGAGTCCAAATTAAGCCGGCATTCTAAATTTCCTTTGCTACCTTCTTAAATAAATCCCTGTTTCTTTTTTCTACCATGGGTGCACTTAAAAATATTATGTTATTTTAATTTGTGAAGCAAATAAACAGTTTATTTTCCATTACAATAGCTTATGCTTTTTGTTGAATGGTATCTGCTCCGGGTTATATACCGCGCATTAAGACTGCCGCATGCATGATACTAAGGGTCCCCTGCGACGGTACACACCCCTCGAGAGACCTGGTTTTAAATCGCATAATGTGCATAGTGTGTTAGTCCGACTTTTTAAAAACACGATCGGATGAAGGTGTTTCTGTGGATTGTAGGATGCTTATTTACAGCCGAACTATTTGAGAAATCGGACTAACTTAGTGCACATGTAGCGAGTGTGTGTGTGTGGGGGAGAGGAGGGGTATGGTATTTTTTTTTGTTGTCATAAAAAAATACAATCATGTGTGCTTACGGACTGTATCCCTGCAGACTATATTGATATATAATGTAGGAACCAGAAATATTAGTAACAGAAAGAAACGACCCTTTTGTGCGAATGAGTGTGACTGAGTATAAATGAGGGAGGGAGTTTTTTTGGGTTGGTGCACTAATTGTAAGTGTATCTTGTGTTTTTTATGTTAATTTAATTTAAAAAAAATACAAAAAAATTAAAAAATTGTTTTTCCCCACCTAGTACCAACCTCGTCATGTCCGTTGTGTCCTGAGCAAGACACTTCACCCTTGCTCCTGATGGGTGCTGGTTAGCGCCTTGCATGGCAGCTCCCTCCATCAGTGTGTGAATGTGTGTGTGAATGGGTAAATGTGGAAGTAGTGTCAAAGCGCTTTGAGTACCTTGAAGGTAGAAAAGCGCTATACAAGTACAACCCATTTATCATTTATTTATCATTTTAAAACCAATCGATCCACGGACCGGTACCGGGCCGCGGCCCGGTGGTTGGGGACCACTGCCCTAGAGGGACGCCAAAAAATATATTTTTCTCAGCTATCGTCTGTATGGACCACAGTGGTACTCAGTTGTAATACACTTTTCCACCACTTGTGGCAGTAATGACAATCTCAAACAAGCAGAAGAAGTCTGAAACTAAAGTCATAGAGAAGTTTCTTAAAGGGGAACATTATCACAATTTCAGAAGGGTTAAAACCATTAAAAATCAGTTCCCAGTGGCTTATTTTATTTTTCGAAGTTTTTTTCAACATTTTACCCATCACGCAATATCCCTAAAAAAAGCTTCAAAGTGCCTGATTTTAACCATCGTTATAAACACCCGTCCATTTTCCTGTGACGTCACATAGTGAAGCCAACA
The DNA here is from genome assembly GCF_033978685.3 of Nerophis lumbriciformis. Lineage (NCBI taxonomy): Eukaryota > Metazoa > Chordata > Actinopteri > Syngnathiformes > Syngnathidae > Nerophis > Nerophis lumbriciformis. The sequence goes on along the minus strand of NC_084558.2, from coordinate 29,209,422 downwards.
CAAACAAACATGGCGGATAGAACAGCAAACTATAGCGACATTAGCTCGGATTCAGACTCGGCTTTTCAGCGGCTTAAGCGATTCAACAGATTACGCATGTATTGAAACGGCTGGTTGTAGTGTGGAGGCAGGTAGCGAAAACGAAATTGAAGAAGAAACTGAAGCTATTGAGCCATATCGGTTTGAACCGTATGCAAGCGAAACCGACGAAAACGACACGACAGCCAACGACACGGGAGAAAGCGAGGACGAATTCGGCGATCGCCTTCTAACCAACGATTGGTATGTGTTTGTTTGGCATTAAAGGAAACTAACAACTATGAACTAGGTTTATAGCATATGAAATACATTTGGCAACAACATGCACTTTGAGAGTGCAGACAGCCCAGTTTTCATCAATTAATATATTATGTAGACATACCCTCATCCGCTCTCTTTTCCTGAAAGCTGATCTGTCCAGTCCAGTTGGAAATTCTTCTGCTTTGAGTGTCGCAGGATATCCACACATTCTTGCCATCTCTGTCGTAGCATAGCTTTCGTCGGTAAAGTGTGCGGAACAAACGTCCAATTTCTTGCCACTTTCGCATCTTTGGGCCACTGGTGCAACTTGAATCCGTCCCTGTTCGTGTTGTTACACCCTCCGACAACACACCGACGAGGCATGATGTCTCCAAGGTACGGAAAACAGTCGAAAAAACGGAAAATAACAGAGCTGATTTGATTCGGTGTTTGTAATGTGTTTGAGAAAATGGCGGATTGCTTCCCGATGTGACGTCACATTGTGACGTCATCGCTCCGAGAGCGAATAATAGAAAGGCGTTTAATTTGCCAAAATTCACCCATTTAGAGTTCGGAAATCGGTAAAAAAAATATATGGTCTTTTTTCTGCAACATCAAGGTATATATTGACGCTTACACAGGTCTGGTGATAATGTTCCCCTTTAAGCGCAAAAATCATACTGTGGTGAAGTTGTATTTTCATTTGCACTTTAATTGTATTGACGGTTTAGTTAAAAAACATATCTATCTACATTTGAGTTTATTTATTTTAGCACAACATAATTGTATGTAAACATATTTTTGGTCAGTTATTTGTGAGACCTTTCTCATGCAGTGTATTTGGTTTGTACTTATCTTTCTTATCAGCCTGACCTAAGTAGGTTGGACATAATTATTGAATATGATTAAAATGTAATCACTTCCATGCTTGTTCCAAGTTAGTTTTTGTTTATTCATGTCACGTTTAGCAGTTCTTTTGTTTCATGTCCTTAGTCTACGTTAAGTCTAAGTTTTTGTTTCAAAGTCAAGTTTGTACCTCCCCCTTGTGCGCACCTTTAGTTTGTTCTTTTTGTTATAGTAAAAATAAATATGTCCTTACCTTCACGCCATGTCCGCTCCAACTTTTAGTGCATCTCGGGAAAACAAACCCGCCATAGTCCATGTCATGACAGGCAGGCTGTTCCATTCTGGAGGCGTTCCCAGATTGCACGTGAAACCACGGCCCAACCACTCCAAAAGTATCATAATTGATCTTTTGAAAATGTATACATTTTAAATGTATATCTTGATGTTGCCATTTCTATTTTTGTTCTAGACACAGTCGAAAATAGACTTTGTAAACATTATATAGATTCACCCGGTTTCAAAATTAGGTGCACCTGCACACTTGCCGATCAATTCTGAGAGTGAATCAAAAAAGATACTGTTAGCGATTATGGCACTGCATGTTGCTTGTAGGAGTTATTATGTGAACACCAAATTATATAAAAATAATACTTTATTCTATTGATTTGGTGCTTTCTCATAGCCTGAAGCAGATTTTTGCTTTTGATTTTTCTTACTAGATGTCTAAATAAGCGCTTCCACATTGCAGTGACGTCATGAAATAGTCAAACTGCAAAACCCTGCAAATAGAAGGCTAGCTCACGGCAAAATGCATGAACCTTATGATTTTATGCTCTGGCTGTGTTTAACACCAGTATCCAACATTGCAACAACATTTAGAAATCAGAAAAGACAACATTCATCATAGGTGCCTTTTAACAACATGGCGCTACCTTAGCTTATTTGCTGAAGTAAAACTGTCACACTCAGAGAGCTCACACATCTGCAGCCGAGCATAGCGCAACGCTGCGTTTAAGATGTGTAGTGAAGCCTGGGGAAAGAGCTTTAACCTGGATGGCGTCATGAGAAGCCCCTTTTCTCAAAGGTGCTGACTAGGATTGTACGGTATACCGGTATTAGTATAGTACCGCGATACTAATGAATCATATACTGCATCTAAAAAGTACCTGTCCTAACATCCACTGTAATGATACCAAGTACAGGAGCGTATCTAGTCGATACTACTATAATTACGTCAATAATTTTTGGCATCACATCTTTCGTTTTTAAAAAATGTACATTATGTTATAAACACAGGAAATATGTCCCTGGACACATGAGGACTTTGAAAATGACCAATGTATGATCCTGTAACGACTTGGTATTGGATTGACACCCAAATTTGCGGTATCATCCAAAACTAATGCAAAGTATCAAACAACAGAAGAATAAGTGATTATTACATTGTAACAGAAGTGTAGATAGAACATGTTAAAAGAGAAAGTAAGCAGATATTAAGAGTAAATGGACAAGTAGATTAATAATTCATTTTTCTACCACTTGTCCCTAATAATTTTGACAAAATAATAGAATGATAAATGACACAATATGTTACTGCATACATCAGCAGCTAAATTAGGAGCATTTGTTTGCTTACTTATTAATAAAAGATAAGTTGTCTTGTATGTCCACTATATTATTTAAGGACAAACTTGCAATAAGAAACATATGTTTAATGTACCCTAAGATTTTTTTGTTAAAATAAAGCCAATAATGCAATTTTTTGTGGGCCCCTTTGTTTAGAAAAGTACCGAAAAGTATCGAAATAATGTTGGTACCGGTACCAAAATAGTGGTATCGGGACAGCACTAGTGCTGACATATTTCAATGTTGGAAGATCATAAAAAGGTCACTTAAGAGGGGTTTCGTGTCTTGTTGCCTCAGGTCATGTCCTGTCTTGTTTTTGTCATAATTCTCCTAGAGTGTTTAGTTCTGTTCTCAGTGCTCCTTTCCTCCCTTGTATACTTTCTCCTTGTATATATATGAGTGCTGAGTGTGCACACTAGCCTCTGTTTGCTGCCAATCCTGCCCCGTCATGTCCCTGTCTCGCCGTCCAGTCGATGTGGGAATATTGTCGGTTGTTGTTTAAATAAATACACATGTGGCCATGTCATTTACAACAGAGTATTAATAACTGTGTAAAGGCACTCTTTTTTCTACGGCTGAATCTTATTAGACTGTGCAGGGGTACCAAGTGTTTTGGCTTCCGCAAAGTTATATTTAGATCAGGAAAACCACAACTTGGCGTCTGTCAACCGTCGCGAGCTATACGTCTTATAGCGTCTCTATTGTTCTCATCACCTTTCAAAAACGACTGGTTTCCGCCTGTTATCTGTCTCCTGCTTCCTCTTACATCAACTTCTTCCCTCCCCTCAGGCCCCCTCGCTCTTCTTCTATCTCTTTGACTATTTTCCCCTCGACGCTCTTTACTCTTCATCAACAGCTGCGTCCGAATTGAGCCGAGCACATCTGGCTCCGGAGCAGCCTTTAAGGAAAGACAACGGCAGCAGCAACAAAAAAAACAACTAACAATACTCAAGAGTGGTATTGGCCCTCAGGGGCCAGCGAGAAGTAGACCAGTAACCACAACGAGGCCTCCATTGTTCTCCTTCTTATCATCAACCTGAGGCACCAGCAGGGAGTTTTACATTCTGATTTTTTAGCTCCATATCCTCAATGACACAGTCAGCACATTCTCAGTAGAATAGGTCCAAGGAATTTGAAAAGTCAAATGAGAATCACATTTTAGATACAGAGAAGGGCTTTAAAAAGTAATATGTTTAATCAAACAATGATGAAATAGGATTTGGTTTACCGTATTTTCCCCGACTATAAACAGCTACTTTTTTCCTATGCTTTGATTTAGTAATTCATTGTTTTTTCTTCGCTAACGGCCATAATGTTTTGTATTAAATAAATAATCTGTTATGTACGGCGGGGGAAGGAGACGACCATACTTGCCAACCTTGAGACCTCCGATTTTGGGAGGTGGGGGTTGGGGGTGTGGGGGTGGGGCGGGGGCGTGGTTGGGTGCGTGGTTAAGAGGGGAGGAGAATATTTACAGATAGAGTTCACCAAGTCAAGTATTTCATATATATATATATATATATATATACTGTATATATATATATATATATATATATATATATATATATATATATATATATATATATATATATATATATATATATATATATATATATATATAAATGTATAAGTAAGAAATACTTGACTTTCAGTGAATTCTAGCTATATATATATTTATTTCATTATATATATATAATGAAAGGTCTAAAAATATATTTATTTCATTATATATATGTATAGGGCTTCACGGTGGAAGAGGGGTTAGTGCATCTGCCTCACAATACGAAGGTCCTGAGTAGTCTTGGGTTCAATCCCGGGCTTGGGATCTTTCTGTGTGGAGTTTGCATGTCCTCCCCGTGACTGCGTGGGTACCCTCCGGGTACTCCGGCTTCCTCCCACTTCCAAAGACATGCACCTGGGGATAAGTTGATTGGCAACACTAAATTGGCTGGTTTCCTGGCGTGGGTTCATAGGTGAGGGTGAAATTGTATCCGCTTTCATCAAGGGCAATTTCACCCTCACCTATGAACCCACGCCAGGAAACCAGCCAAAAAAGAACAGAAAACGAAACGACATCATCTGGTACAACCCCCCATACAGCAAAAATGTCTCAACGAACATTGGACACAAATTCCTCAATCTGATTGACAAACACTTTCCCAAAGACAACACCCTAAGAAAAGTATTCAACAAGAACAACATTAAATTGAGCTACAGCTGCATGAACAATATACGACAAATCATCTCAAACCACAACAAAACAATTGCAAATGAGCCGTCGACCCCCAGACAGAGCGACTCCAAAACCAACAAAGGATGTAACTGTCGAAAGAAACCTGATTGCCCTCTCAACGGGGGGTGCTTACAAACATCAGTTGTCTACCAATCTAAGGTAATACGCAAGGACATTAACACATCTGACACATATGTAGGATTAACCGAGGGAGAATTCAAAACCAGATGGAACAATCACAAGGCTTCTTTCAGGAACAAAAACCTGCGAAATACCACAGAACTCAGCAAACACATTTGGGACCTCAAAGACAATAATGTTGAATATTCAATAACATGGCAAATTCTTGCATCCAGCACACCTTACAATAGTGGTAATAAAAGATGCAACCTATGCTTGAAAGAGAAACTGTTTATTATTTACCGTCCAGACCTGTCATCCCTCAACAAGCCCAGCGAAATTGTAACAACATGCCGCCATAGACGGAAACACCTCCTAGGTAACACATGAGCCAATCACCACGCCCCTAGGCCAGCCTGTACCCACCCACTCTGTGCCCTATATAAACCATGGTATGCGAATGCTCCCATTAAAATCTCCTGATGATTGAGGGTACCCCCCCTCATGAAACAGGCCTGTAGTGATGAAATAGTCTTGTGATTTTTTCCCCACACATACATATATATATATATATATATATATATATATATATATATATATATATATATATATATATATATATATATATATATATATATATAAAAGAAATACTTGAATTTCAGTGTTCATTTATTTACACATACACACACACATAATACTCATCTACTCATTGTTGAGTTAAGGATTGAATTGTGCATCCTATTCTCTGTCACTATTTTTCTAACCATGCTGAACACCCTCTCTGATGATGCATTGCTGTGTGGCACGCACAAAAGTGCTTTCATCAAATGCACTAGAGTCTGGAATCTTCCATCTCTCCCTAGTATGGCCCAAAACCGGTCAATCTTTGCTTCCTGAGGAAGATCTTCACTGCCAAGCATTTGGTAGTCCACTACTTCTTCCCGGGGGCTATCCAGGTCCAATCGCAGCTGCGGCTTGGAACTTACAAGCGTATTTCTTCATCTTACTCGTCGTCGGCGTCGCCACAGCTGTATCTTCCTCGTTCTTCTGCTTCTTCTCCTTGTTGTGTGCGCAGTTGTGCACTGCACTCTCTAAAAGCCGTAGATGTTATTGTCACATATGCATGCACAGTAGATGGCAGTATTGTCCTGTTTAAGAGTGTCACAACATTGCTGTTTACGGCAGACAAACTGCTTTACGGTAGACGAAAACATGACTGCTGTTGTTGTGTGTTGTTACCGCGCTGGGAGGACAATAATGAAACTGCCTAACAATAAACCCACATAAGAAACCAAGAACTCGCCCTCGATCGTTCTACAGTTATAACGTGATTGGGCAGGCACGCTGTTTATATTGTGGGAAAGCGGACGTGAAAACAGACTGTCCTCTTTCAGGTCCGCATGGAGCTGGAGGGGGCGTGGCCTCCAGCTCTGCCTGAATTTCGGGAGATTTTCGGGAGAAAATTTGTCCCGGGGGGTTTTCGGGAGAGGCGCTGAATTTCGTGAGTCTCCCGGAAAATCCGGGAGGGTTGGCAAGTATGGAGACGACACCACGGTAGAACTCAGTTTAACTGGTTTATTAAACCTTATGAGGAATGTGTAGGATGTGTATGCTACTTCAAGTGATGGGTGTAAGACGATGTGTAGAATTAACCATATGAATGTTACCAGGGTTTGTTGTCTGTGCGTGTTGGATGAATCCTTCATCAGACCAAGGGGGCAAGGCGAGAAGCCAGTCCGTGGGCAGGCAAGCAGTAGGGGGCTGGAGAGAGGCAACGATGTCCGTGTCCAAGCAGGGGTCGAGTACCGGGGAAGGCAGTCCAGAATCCAGAGGAGGTCCAGAAACACAACTCGAACACGGAAGACGGGGAATGTACTGCGGAACACAAAATGGACATCAAACACGGGAACAGGGAAAGGCACAGAGACAGCGAGCAAGTACAAGAGAGGGAAGCCAGAGACGTGATGCTTACTACTGGAGTGAAACTACGTTCCGGCAAAGGATCGTCGGGTCCGCTGGTCTTAATGCCGTCCTCTCTCATTAGTCCCAGGTGCGCGGATGAGAGATTGTCTGCAGCTTTGCCGGGCGCGAGCAGGGGTGTGTCCTGGGGTGCTGCCAACAGAGATGCTGGCAGAACCTACTGCCGATGAAATGCGGGTTTGAGCCCGCGCCGTGACATAGTTTTCACAAAACACTGACAGATACACTGAAAAGGTGTGGTATTGTTTATGCTACGGCAAAATATTTTGGACGAGTTGGCTCACTTCAGGTGCTTCTTGTTGCAAATGTAGTTCCTGTTTTGTGCCTTAAACCGGAAGTATATCTTGTTTCGTCTACTATTTGTCCATAGTGTTTCTGCTCGAAAGGATTCTTCATTCATCACTCCAAGCAACGTTTGTAAGTTTTACAAAATAACTACAACAATTCATACTTTCTAAATTGTCCCATGTGTAATGTCTGTAGGAGTGTTTTCATGCATATTGTGTGTGCCATCGTAATGTTCTCAAGCTGGCGTCGTTAGCATTAGCAAGTGTCTGTGTGAGTATTAATAACTTGCAATGTTTCAGTTTCGTACAGTCACAAAAGCGAGTTATTGAGTTTGTTTAGCTGATTGGAGAGCTAGCTCCCTCAGCTAGTGGGTCCATGGCAATGACTTCTGTTTTGTTTGATCAGCCGTTTTACTACCGTGTTACAGACACCATTTGGAAACAACTATGGTATGTAAATAACAAATTTACAAAATCTTCCATACCGGTATATATCTACAGCTTATGGTTTTGTTGTGGCTAATATATGTACAAATATTTATTTATTCTAAAATGTGGTGGGTGCAACTTAAATACTATTATTAGGATGTAATGATAATAAATTAAAATAAAAAATTATTAAGCATTACATAAAACTACAAATAATTAATAAAAAAAACATTAAATTGAATATTAAATATAGTAATACATTGGAAAAAACAGTAAATCAATCAAAAATATAATGATGGTATTTAATATGTTTGTAATACACCTATAGTTATATTTTTATCACTCACGAAAATACAAAAGTTGTCCACTATTGGACACCAGAATAATAAACATATTGTGACATTAGCACCTCTCTGACAGCGCTAATCAAAATTGAGCACTAATATGATGACTGATTAATATGATCATATTTTGCATAGATTTGAACAATATAAATACTTATTATATAAAAAATACTTTTACATAGACAGATTGCTGAATCCATCTGTTTGTTCCATTTTGAAAGACTTGGTGAGAAAATGCATCCATTCTCAGGATTCCATGTCTCATGACAGTCATAATGTTGCTGTCAAAGGCCTCAGTGTGTGAATGTGTGTGCGTGTGTGTGTGTGTGTGTGTGTGTGTGTCTGTGTGTGTGTGTGTGTGTGTGTGTGTGTGTGTGTGAGTGTGTGTGTGTGTGTGTGTGTGTGTGTGTGTGTGTGTGTGTGTGTGTGTCATTTATAGTAGGAGTCTTTCCCCTGACACACATTAATGTGTCAGACGTCATGTTATGAATGTTTATATTTATTAAAAATACATTTTGTGCATGCTTATAGCCTGTTGGCCATTGTGGTGCCGTGATGAGTGCACACAAAGTGTATAGACGAGTTATCTTATGTACACTGCGAGCCATTCACATTGCCTCTCTATTTTCTGCATGCCAAAACCATAATGTAATTATACTGGAAGAGACACTCTTTTGTGCGATACAGTGTCATCCCAAAGGGCGAAACATTAAATAAATGAGAGTGGCCTGGATGCATTCATTGTCTCTTCACGGTGCGTTGGAGTGCTTGCCATGTGGCTCCACAGCTTCTCGCTTTAGTGGCCATGGCTTTTCAATGCAGCCACAGGGTGCTGCCTTTTTTTCTTCCTTCTTCTCTGCTCCTTTTTAACAAGCTTTGCCACTGAAGAAAGTTTCTCAAGACATTTGCATTTGAAACAGCTGTGCCTTGCACCCCCATTCTGCATGCATGGCTCTGGGCTAATGCACTCTTCAGTGTCTGGAGCAGGACTGTGCACCTGTGGATTTAACACTCTTCTTTTGTTTACATCACTGGCCTTATCTTATCTTAAACCTGATTGATTGTTTTGGGTGATGTTACAACTAAACGTTCATCAGCCAAAATGTTGATATATATATATATATATATATATATATATATATATATGTGTGTGTGTGTGTGTATGTATATGTAGTAATATATATTGTATATACATATATATTTATATTTATATATATAGCCCACATTTCATGTTTTGTTTGTCCACAGCTGAGCTCGCCAGACAGTGTATGTACTGTAGTTGTACAAAACCCAAAACCAGTGAAGTTGGCACGTTGTGTAAATCGTAAATAAAAAGAAAATTCAATGATTTGCAACTCCTTTTCAACTTATAATCAATTGAATAGACTGCATAACGCGCCACACATTTTCAATGGGAGACAGGTCTTGACTACAGGCAGGCCAGTCTAGTACCCGCACTCTTTTACTATGAAGCCACGTGGCTTGGCATTGTTTTGCTGAAATAAGCAGGGGCGTCCATGATAGCGTTGCTGGGAGGGCAACATATGTTGCTCCAAAACCTGTATGTACCTTTCAGCCTTAATGGTGCCTTCACAGATGTGTAAGTTACCCATGTCTTGGGCACTAATACACCCACATACCATCACAGATGCTGGCTTTTCAACTTTGCGATAATAACAATCCGGGTGGTTCTTTTCCTCTTTGTTCTGGAGGACACAGCGTCCACAGTTTCCAAAAACAATTTGAAATGTGGACTCGTCACAGCACAGAACACTTTTCCACTTTGCATTAGTCCATCTTAGATGAGCTCGAGTCCAGCGAAGCCGGTGGCATTTAGTAGAGTTTTAACTTGTACTTACAGATGTAGCGACAAACTGTAGTTACTGACAGTGGTTTTCTGAAGCGTTCCTGAGCCCATGTGGTGATATCCTTTGCACACTGATGTCGCTTTGTTGATGCAGTACCGCCTGAGGGATTGAAGGTCACGGGCTTAACCGCTTACGTGCGGTGATTTCTCTAGATTTTCTGAATCTTTTAATAATAAACTGTTCGACAATTTGCTCACACATTTGTTCACAAAGTGGTGACCTTCGCCCCATCCTTGTTTGTGAATGACTGAGCATTTCTTGGAAGCTGCTTTTATACCCAATCATGGCACCCACCTGTTCCCCATTAGCCTGTTCATCTGTGGGATGTTTCAAATAAATGTTTAACGAGCATTCCTCAACTTTCTCAGTCTTTTTGGCTACTTGTGCAAGCTTTTTTGAAACACGTTGCAGGCATCAAAATTCAAATTAGCTAATATTTGCAAAAAATAACGTTTTCCAGTTTGAGCGTTAAGTATCTTGTCTTTGCAGTCTATTCAATTGAATATAAGTTGAAAAGGATTAGCAAATCATTGCATTCTGTTTTTATTTACCATTTACACAACGTGCCAGCTTCACTGGTTTGGGGTTTTGTATATGTCGTATGGATCGGTTGATGTCCAGTTGGAAAGTCATAATTCGGTTCATTATAGATCTGTTACAAAATATGGCTGCTCTAATCTTGCGAGACTTCTGTGACGATGTAATACGAGAGTACAGTTGTCGTTTGCGACTGACGAAAGAGCAACGTGGCAGACTAATTTTGATTGACTTACCAAAAGAACCAATCACAGTCCCTAAACTTCAACCCTTAACTAACACCCTCCCTGGATTGTTGTTAATAATCAAATGTAAACAATCAAATGCAGATATTTTTCTTATGCCTTCTGATCTCTTTCTCTCTCTCTCTCTCTATGTCCACTACTTGCTGTCCATATCCTACCAAGTCAGACCTACACTGTTTCAATATCCATTTCTCTGTTCTCAATTGTTGATGACTGATGATAACAACCAAACCTAACCCCCCCCACACCGAATTGTAAATAATGTAAATAATTCAATGTATATACCTGTCATGTCTGTGTAATCATGTTTTTGTTTTAAGTCATGTTTTTGTTTAGTTATAGGAATTTTTGCTTTCTGGCTTTTCACTCCCTTGTCTTGTTTGCATGATTATCTATTAGTTTCACCTGTTCCACGTTTGGACTCATTGTGCACTCTTGATTGTCACCATAGCAACCCATTAGTTTTCACCTGTCACGTCACGCACCTGTTTCACGTCTTGAGTCACGCACCTGTTTTCGTTAATCATGTCTGTAGTATTTAAGTTCAGTGTTTTTCAGTTTGTCTTTCTGACGACCTCACACCACATGTATGCTCTGTCCATTTTTTCATGTCCATGTTCACGCTGCTCCTTTTTTGTCCATGCCAAGTAAGTTTTCTTTATTCAAGCCATAGTTTGCAAGTTTTGTTTAATTGTTCATAGTTTATTCTCCGCCACTGGGCGCGCTTTTTGTTTGATCCTTTTTTTGTATTTATAGTCTTTAAATAAATCATGTACCTTCATTCCCGTCTCGCCCGTGCCAACTTTCCGTTGCATCCCGGAAAAGCAAACTCCCAAGATCAAGTCGTGACAGTAGGTCGTCAGCAGACCTGCTTTTCCGCACCTAAGTTGGCCGAGTTGGAAAGATTGGACGAAGGAACGTGGGAGGTCCTGCGCGCCATGGAAGCTGAGACGCTCCGCTATTCCCCCACGGAGCGCAAGGATCTCATGTGGGGTCCGACCGGCAAACTGGTGCCGATCAGCTCCGTTTGGCCCGGGGACGTTGGCGCGTCATCCCAGCCAAGGAAGCGCCGCCAAAGGCGAGGGACGCCAGGAAGGACATCCGCGAGCCAGCGGGACACGCCGCTCCCACAAGCCCCGCCCCCTCCGGGCGGAAGCAAGCAACAGTCTGCCCGGCTTCCCCAGGATGACATCACAGCCCAGGATTTTTTTTTCAACTCTTTTTCTTTTGAACACCCGCCTCCAACAAAAGACACTAATGGCATGTCTTTGATAAAACATTATCAAAACATGTTTTTAGAAATCAGGTCTAGTCAGTCACAGCCATCCCAATTTCATGCCCCGCCCCCCAAGACTCATGCCCCGCCCCCCAAGTCTCAAGTCCCGCCCGCGTCACAATTTTTTTCTTTTTTTCCGCCCACACAACCCCAGGTGGGGGATAAAGAAAAATATTGTGGCCAAAATAAAGGGGAAATTTCTGCCCTCCCCCGCCCACCCCTACAGAGAGTTCCAGACCGCAGGGAGCGCGTCTGGTATCCGCCCCTTGAGGGGGGAGCTGGGGTCGGGAGCTGTGTAGGTGGGGTGGCTCTGCATCACCATGTCAAGCCACAGCCTCCCTCACGGCCGCCACCACCAGTCTACCGACCTGTCAAGCCACAGCCTCCAGCACGACCGCCCTCACCAGTCTTCCGACCCGTCAAGCCACAGCCTCCAGCACGACCGCCCTCACCAGTCTTCCGACCTGCCAAGCCGCAACCCCCAGCTAGGCCACCTCCACCTGCTCCACGGCTAGCACCAGTCGCAGCTCCACGGCTAGCACCTGTCGCTGCATCTGTTGCCGCACCAAGGCTAGCACCAGCTCCACCACGCCAAGTTCCACGGCAGACTCCAGTACCCGCACCACGCCTAGCCGCATCATGCCAAGCTCCGGTACCAGCTACACACCGCCAAGCACTGCCAAGCCAAGACCAAGCACTGCCAAGCCAAGACCAAGACCCTCCACGCCAAGTCCAAGTCCAAGACCCTCCACGCCAAGTCCAAGACCCTCCACGCCAAGGCCAAGACCAAGACCCTCCACGCCAAGACCAAGACCCTCCACGCCAAGACCAAGACCCTACACGCCAAGTCCAAGACCAAGACCCTCCACGCCAAGTCCAAGACCAAGACCCTCCACGCCAAGTCCAAGACCAAGACCCTCCACACCAAGACCAAGACCAAGACCCTCCACGCCAAGACCAAGACCAAGACCCACCACGCCAAGCTCCGGTACCAGCTCCACGACGCCAAGTGCCGCCAGTCGCAGCTCAACGACGCCAAGTGCCGCCAGTCGCAGCTCAACGACGCCAAGTGCCGCCAGTCGCAGCTCAACGACGCCAAGTGCCGCCAGTCGCAGCTCAACGACGCCAAGACCCGCCATGCCAAGACCAAGACCAAGACCAAGACCAAGACCCGCCATGCCAAGACCAAGACCCGCCATGCCAAGACCCGCCATGCCAAGACCAAGACCAAGACCCGCCATGCCAAGACCAAGACCCGCCATGCCAAGACCAAGACCCGCCATGCCAAGACCAAGACCCGCCATGCCAAGACCAAGACCCGCCATGCCAAGACCAAGACCCGCCATGCCAAGACCTAGACCAAGACCAAGACCCACGCCTAGACCAAGACCAAGACCCACGCCGAGCTTCGCCGCCGGACGCGCCACGCCGAGCTTCGCCGCCTGACTTGCCACGCCGAGCTGCCACGCCTGCCAAGTTGACGACGCGCCTGTCTCCTCGTCGGCCACGGATATGGCCACTACCTGGTCGTCCGCCACGCCAAGTGCGCCCACCTCCCAGTCGGCCACGAATGTGGCCAATCCCTGGGCGTCCGCCTCGCCTGCTGCAGCGGCGTTCCACTCGCCGCCGCCACTTGACTTTGCCTCGGTGGATTCGGGGCCACTTGGGCTGGCGACCCACCGCCATGTCCCCCTCCCGCCCTCCCATGACGCTTGTTAATTTTTTTTATGGACATCTGGTATCTGTCCTTAAGGGAGGGGCTCTGTCATGTCTGTGTAATCATGTTTTTGTTTTAAGTCATGTTTTTGTTTAGTTATAGGAATTTTTGGTTTCTGGCAATACCCTGATGATTATCTTGTGTGATGACTGTATTATGATGATAGTATATATCTGATAGTATATACAGTATCTGTATCATGAATCAATTTAAGTGGACCCCGACTTAAACAAGTTGAAAAACTTATTGGGGTGTTACCATTTAGTGGTCAATTGTACGGAATATGTACTTCACTGTGCAACGTACAGGGGCTTCACGGTGGCAGAGGGGTTAGTGCATCTGCCTCACAATACGAAGGTCCTGAGTAGTCTTGGGTTCAATCCCGGGCTCGGGATCTTTCTGTGTGGAGTTTGCATGTTCTCCCCGTGACTGCGTGGGTTCCCTCCGGGTACTCCGGCTTCCTCCCACTTCCAAAGACATGCACCTGGGGATAAGTTGATTGGCAACACTAAATTGGCCCTAGTGTGTGGATGTGAGTGTGAATGTTGTCTGTCTATCTGTGTTGGCCCTGCGATGAGGTGGCGACTTGTCCAGGGTGTACCCTGCCTTCCGCCCGATTGTAGCTGAGATAGGCTCCAGCGCCCCCCGCGACCCCAAAGGGAATAAGCGGTAGAAAATGGATGGATGGATGGATGGATGTGCAACGTACTAATAAAAGTCTCAATCAATCAATCAATCAATCAAGTCCAATCAATAAATTATTGTACCTAAATCTAGCCAACAATAGAAGGCACCACGCATTGTAAACCAATCAGAAGCAACCTAAGGCGGATCCTTGCGTCTTTATTTTTCACACACACGAGTTCCTCACCAAATCTAATATCTTTCCAACTCTTCTTAGTGACTTTCTTTCTCAAAAGCGACCGGGATGTTTGGAGACATGAAAGCGCGTAACACTCTAATGTCCTCAACGTGCTGTGAGCCTTTCCTCACAAGCGATCCCCTGTCTACTTAATATCTGCTCTTAGACAGCTTGTACTGAAAACACATTTTGTTGTCATTTTAAGTGCAATCACAATGAAGTCCACTCTGTTCTCGTCAGAGTAGAGAGGACATCAACTCACACTCTGTGCAAAGCTGCCGCTGTTTCTGCCTTGGTTGAGATGTAAATGTTTCATCACTGAAAAAAAATTAAAAAAAACATTGTTCATGTCGATGAGCCAGTCAATAGATTTGGTTCGTTCGTGAATATCACAACCCTTCAGTGTTTTGATCAAATTTGATACTCTAACATTTAACAATGTGTAACAAAGTAAAAAGCAACTCAACTAAGAATCAACAGAAGAAAATTAATTTACATTTCTAATCATAATTTGCATTTCTTACCTCACACATCTTCTTTTCTTCCTTTAAGTTTTTTTATTATTATTATAATTTATTTTATTTTTTTTGTTTGTTTTTTTATTAAATCAACATAAAAAAAACACAAGATACCGTATTTTCCGCACTATAAGGCGCACCTAAAAACCACAATTTTTCTCAAAAGCTGACAGTGCGCCTAATAACCCGGTGCGCTTTATTACGATTCATTTTCATAAAGTTTCGGTCTCGCAACTTCGGTAAACAGCCGCCATCTTTTTTCCCGGTAGAACAGGAAGCGCTTCTTCTTCTACGCAAGCAACCGCCAAGGAAAGCACCCGCCCCCATAGAACAGGAAGCGCTTCACCCGCCCCCATAGAACAGGAAGCGCTTCACCCGCCCCCGGAAGAAGAAGAAAAAACGCGCGGATATCACCGTACGTTTCATTTCCTGTTTACATCTGTAAAGACCACAAAATGGCTCCTACTAAACGATCCGGGTCATAAAAAGACGCAATCTCTCCATCCGCACACGGATTACTACCGTATTTCACAGCAACTGAACCGCACTGTGGAACGGGAGCACGTACGGTGAATATTCGCTCCACAGGGAATGAGAAGTCATCCTTCACTGTGGTTCTAGCTTGCCATGCTAACTTCCACTCATGGTGATATTCAAAAGGAAGACCTTGCCAAAAGAGACCTTTCCAGCCGGCGTCATCATAAAAGCTAACTCGAAGGGATGGATGGATGAAGAAAAGATGAGCGAGTGGTTAAGGGAAGTTTACGCGAAGCGGCCGGGTGGCTTTTTTCACGCTTCTCCGTCCATGTTGATATATGACTCTATGCGCGCCCACATCACAGATGGTGTCAAAAAACAAGTGAAGCACACAAATACAACACTCGCCGTCATTCCGGGTGGATTAACCAAAGAACTCCAACCGCTGGATATTGGTGTCAACAGGGCATTCAAATCACGACTGCGAACTGCGTGGGAAAAATGGATGACCGAAGGCGAACACACCTTCACTAAGACGGGCAGACAACGCCGGACAAGATACGCCAACATCTGCCAGTGGATTGTAAATGCCTGGGCAGATATTTCTGTCACAACTGTGGTCCGAGCTTTCCGGAAGGCAGGATTCACAGAACTGCTGCACAACAACAGCGACACTGAATCCGATGATTTCGAAGAGACGGAGCCCGCCATTTTGGAAGCCACGCTAGCGCAACTTTTCAATTCGGACACCGAAGACGAAGAATTCGAAGGATTTACCGGTACGAATGAAGAATAACTTCAGAAAGTGAGCGCTTTGTTTATTTTGTGTGTTGTGTGTTGTGACATTAACGTTCGAGCAACATTACCGGTATGTTGCTATTGCTCTACACCATTTTGAATTTTACTATGTTTGTGATTGCACATTTGTACATTTTGGGACAGAGTTGTTAGAACGCTGGTTTTCAATATATTATTAAAGTTTGACTGAACTATCTGACTGTTTTTTTGACATTCACTTTAGCGCAGCGTTTTTTTGACATTCACTTTAGCGCAGCGTAGGCGCGGCTTTTAGTCCGGGGCGGCTTATTGGTGGACAAAATTATGAAATATGTAATTCATAGAAGGTGCGGCTAATAATCCGGTGCGCCTTATAGTGCGGAAAATACGGTACACTTTCAATTAGTGCATCAACCCAAAAAAACTCCCTCCCCCATTCACACTCATCCACACCCACTCACACAAAAGGGGTTGTTTCTTTCTGCTACCAATATTCTGCTTCCCACAACATAGACAACACAGTCTGCAAGGGACACAGTCCCTGAAGCACACATGATTGTGTGTGCTGCTGGTCCACTAACATTTTCATTAATTACTATTTTTTATGTAATTGTTTTTATATCTTTTTACTTTCTTTTTTATCCAAGAAAATGTTTTTTTAATTATTTATCTTATTTTATTTTATTTTTTTAAAAAAGGACCTTATCTTCACCAGACCATGTTGCCAATAAAATCAGATTTGTTTAAAGGGTTTTTAAAACCAGGTCCAGTCCAGATAATGTCCAAGTCGGGCTCAGCAACACACACCTTCATCCATGTACACTGAAAAATTAGGGAACACCACAGATTGCATATAATTTATAAACAAAATTACAATTTCAAAATAAGCATTTATGTACAGTCCAGATTATGTCCAGGTCACTCAAATTAGGGAACACAACAACAGATGACATATAATCTATAAACATAATTACATTTTCAAAATAAGCCTTTTAGAACTTCTCATCTTTTTTTATGTTTTTTGGCATCATTATCTTTTTCAACTATGTAACTTTCTAAAGTTAAAAAATACTGAATAAATGTTTCATCACTGAAAAAAAACCCAAAACCCATTGTTCATGTCAATGAGCCAGTCAATAGATTTGGTTCCTTCGTGAATATCACAACCCTTCAGTGTTTTGATCAAATTTGATAATATAATATTTAACCATGTGTAACAAAGAAAAAAGCAACTCAACTAAGAATCAACGGAAGAAAATTAATTTACATTTCTAATCATAATTAGCATTTTTTTTTTTAACCTCAAACATCTTCTTTTCTTTCTTTAAGTTTATGGATTGAAAATGCCTTGAAGTTGATAGTTCTACTATTTGCTAATAATACAGGAACTACCTGTTTTGTATCGAATCGTAATGTTTTGAAAAAGTGACTCGTATCACAACCCATGTATCGAGATTCATATCGGATTTATTGTTTATTTAATAATCTGTTATTCTTTTCTGCACTTTTCAGTGATGCTCTTGAATACTTCAAAAAATCCGGTCAGTTTGATGATAACAGAAGAAGAACATTTGAGAGTAATTTTTTCCCACTTACACAAGACCTCTCCTCATCCATCTGGCATCTTGTAGAAGCCAAAAACACGGAAGCCTTTCAGCTGTAGTCCATTTAAGGACACATTTTTCACAGCTCGTCTGTACGTGGACTTTCCCTATGTACTGTAATCCCTGAAGCTTCTCTAATCGCTATCCTTCCATCAGCCGTTTTTTTTTTTTTTACACTGTGGACCTTGTGTGCACTTGAAAGAGGGAAATATTTCCTTCCCCCTACTTTTGTAGCCTATGAAGTGTACATCTGATTGCCCACTGAGGAGGTACTTGTGGTGAGAAAAGTCTGTACATAGGGAGAAGTCAGCCCTGAGGGGATATTTGAACCCTGCAGGGGGGCTACACAGGATCCTGTGCTCTCTCAGACCACAGGAAGTGACCTTGCGTTAACTACTTGGAGAAGCCCATTTAATGACGGCGGTCCACTGCTGCTTTTAAGGACCTACTGCAAAAGCTCTCATCAAAGATCCTCTATAGCAGGGGTCCCCAACCAACGGTCCGGGGACCGGCACCGGTCTGTGACGCATTTTCTACCGGGCCTCAGAGAAACATCAACTAATTTATAAACGACCGCATTTTCTGAGACTTAAATGTCACCTGTCCTGCTAAACACAACAATAAGCCCGCTCATAGATGTATAATAAATCTCCTAATACAAAGTCAAGGCCGGATCTGGCCCGCAAATGAATTTTCTATGGCCCCCCGGGATGATATTTAATTAGTATTAGAATCGGCCCGCAGGCCACAGCCGCCTCCTGCCGTTTTGCACGCACCAATACTCCATCAGTGTTGGCGCTACGAATTTTCAAAATGGGGTCCCAGGGACCCCATCAAGTCATAAAAATGGGGCACCCACAGTTAATTTTTGGGGTCCCACTTTTTTTGTAACCGTTTTGAAAACAAATAATAAATGTATGCATTATCCTGTTATATCTCACATTCTATACTGTGTTTTGGAAAAAGGTTGTCATAAACGTTACTTAATATATTTTAAGAAATATATAAAAAAAGACAACACATTTTGATGCATCAATTGATTTAGTTATAAACATTCATTCACTTTCTTCTTTCCTTCATGGATCTAAACCAGTGGTTCTTAACCTTGTTGGAGGTACCGAAGCCCACCAGTTTCATATGCGCATTCACCGAACCCTTCTTTAGTGAAAAATTAAATGTTTTTTTTCTTAATTTAATCTTAATTTATAAATATTAATCATGAAACAATTCTACTATATTAAAGAAATACTAATAAAGATTTTTTTTACAAACAGAAAGTTACAGGAATGTACACATGATCCCATGTTTACATCTCATTGTGCAACATGTGAATGTTTTAGTGGGAACTAAATGCATTATCTGAAAGGGGTACAAATTATTTCCAAAGCAGGACCCCCACCTACATACAATACTAGTACACAGCTCATGAAAAACAATATGTTGTGTTACTGTCATTGTAAATGGGCCAAAACACTTATTTTAGAAAATAATCCCATGGAAATTACTGCTGTCATTTGATTATAGTAATAAAACATTTAACTTGGTATTTAGTCAGGTTTGGGACAGGTGTGCTGCTGGTGTGGCCACAGTGTGCACATCTAAGTTAAAGTACCAATGATTGTCACACACTAGGTGTGGTGAAATTTGTCCTATGCATTTGACCCATCTCCCTTGTTCACCCCCTGGGAAGTGAGGGGAGCAGTGGGCAGCAGCGGTGCCGCGCCCGGGAATCATTTTTGGTGATTTAACCCCAATTCCAACCCTTGATGCTGAGTGCCAAGCAGGGAGATAATGGGTCCCATTTTTATAATCTTTGGTATCTCAGGGCGGACACTCTAACCACTAGGCCACTGAGTAGGTCCACGCATATGGAAAATTAGAGGGAACATTGTTTGGGGGTATCAATAATACGCCGATAGGGAGAAGTATTTATTTACACGATGAGTCGAGTGTGTTCTGCTCCGCCGAACCCCTGAGGCCGACTCGCCGAACCCCTAGGGTTCGATCGAACCCAGGTTAAGAACCACTGATCTAAACTTTACGGATGCCGGTATTTTTTTTCTATAATTTTATTGTAATATTTTCAGAATGTGTTTGTTCTATTTTTGGCCAAAGTAAGACAAAGCAACCAGTCTGAAGTTGTCTTTATTTTTTTAGTTTTAATGCCATGATTTTAATAGTCCGGCCCGCGTCTGCACAGATTTTCCTCCATGCGGCCCCTGAGCTAAAATGAGTTTGACACCCTTGTCCTAGTAGGAAGTCGCCATTTGTTATTATATTTTAATATCTTTTTTACATGCAACAATTAATGCACATTAATGAACATATAAAATGTAAATGTGGCAGATTGTAGCCAGAGGCTAATTTCCATTTGCAGTCCCCGACAGGTTAATGGTATATACTAGAGATGTCCGATAAATGCGTTAAAATGTAATATTGGAAATTATCGGTATCGTTTTTTTATTATCGGTATCGTTTTTTGTTTGTTTGTTTGTTTTTGTTTTTTTGTTTTTTTTTATTAAATCAACATAAAAAACACAAGACACACTTACAATTAGTGAACCAACCCAAAAAACCTTCCTCCCCCATTTACACTCATTCACACAAAAAGGTTGTTTCTTTCTGCTATTAATATTGTGGTTCCTACATTATATATCAATATATATCAATACAGTCTGCAAGGGATACAGTCCGTAAGCACACATGATTGTGCGTGCTGCTGGTCCACTAATAGTACTAACCTTTAACAGTTAATTTTCATTAACTACTAGTTTCAATGTAACTGTTTTTATATTGTTTTACTTTCTTTTTTATTCAAGAAAATGTTGTTAATTTATTTATCTTATTTTATTTTATAATTTTTTTTTTAAAGTACCTTATCTTCACCATGCCTGGTTGTCCAAATTAGACATAATAATGTGTTAATTCCACGACTGTATATATCGGTTGATATCGGTATCGGTTGATATCGGTATCGGTAATTAAAGAGTTGGACAATATCGGAATATCGGATATCGGCAAAAAGCTATTATCGGACATCCCTAGTATATACTGTAGTGTATACCAAATGTGATTATATAGGTGTCTACCATCAACCTTCTGGGGACCATCTCACCACAAACAAACAGGCTCCCACTAATTCAGAGTGTAGTGTGTGTTGTATTTTTCATGCATTTATTTTTGCTGTATTTGTCTGCCACACGTGAAAGTTTGGTTCGTAAAAATAATGCGTAGATTCAACCGGTCCCTGGTACAAATATAAGTTTGGGGCCCCCTGCTCTGTAGGGCAGGAGCTGCTGGCATTCTCATTACAGTGTTTTTCTTTGTCGTCTTCAATTGAAATCTTTTCCTACGTTGTGTAACCAAAGACGATGTGGTAAAAGCTCCGTGGCGAAATGTTAGCAGCCTGCGTCAAGCTTGCATCTTTCAACATATTTTTATGTGACGCTCCTATTAGATTTCACCGATACAAGCCGACTTTGATACTGGGAACTTCCCAGACTATTTGCTGCACTTTTAAGGTGTGCAGGCAGGACGTGCGTGCGCGCGCGCACACACACACACACACACACACACACACACACACACACACACACACACACACACACACACACACACACACACACACACACACACACACACACATTCTTGTATTTGTGACCTTCTTGAGACCTCCGAAAAATGCCTACCTCTTTAGGACCATCCTTTCTAGAAATATAAAGATTTGTATTTACACTTACTTATTTACATTAATAATATATAAAAAATTATGCAAATATAAAAAAGGTAATATTTTAGTTAATTATTTTATTTATGAATTTTTTTGTTTGTAATTGGTTTTTTAATCTTCATTATTTACTTCAAGTTATTACAGTAAGTCTTTATATCCATGTTTTTATTGTTTTTATTAATTTTGGCCAAAGGGAGTGCATTTCAATTTCTTACACACACTTGTTATTACATATGTTGGCCAGAGGGGGAGCACTTTTAAAACCGACACACGGTCAATTTGAAAAATCCCTCCCTTTTGGGACCACCCTCATTTTGATAGATTTCACCACCAGGGGTACAAATGAGATCTCTATTTTTTGTTTTTGTAATGTGCTTAAGGCCGATGACAAACGAGTCACGGACCACAGATGGCCCCTGTGCCGCACTTTGGGCAACCCAGCTGTAGAAGCTAACTGTTAATGGCCACCATAGTCTTAGTACCGTAGTGTATTTGTTCATCCTATGGTTGGGTTGTCTTACGTCAGCACCGGAAGTCGTAAAATCAGCTGTTCACCTGGCGGGTTTTTCCAGGGATGACTAGGGAAGCCCTTCTTTAGCTGCAGTCTTGTTTTATCATATATTTCTGCCTTTGCACCAGTCAGTGTTTACTTTTGTATGCACATTAAATCAACAAAAAATCCTGACTTTGGAGCAATGTTCACGGACTCTAGTATTTGGCTCTCTATTAGATGCAATGGTTTTCCGTATTGGGACCATGATTTCGGTCCTAACTTGTTCACCGGTCCTCATATGGAAGGTACTTTTCCTTGTTGATGTCTCGAGAAGGGTAGAAATACAAATACACACACACACACACACACACACACACACACACACACACACACACACACACACACACACACACACACACACACACACACACACACACAATGAGGAACACGGCTGAACAGCTGTAGCGACGGGATGGATTTTGACTCGTGTTTTACAGGCTCACCATCCAGACCGCCGGATTATTCCCAGCCTTAATGATCTATGAGCTGTGGATTTAGCGGCTCTGTATGAAGTGCCGCGCTCCTTGTAGTCACGCATGGAGGGATGTGGCATGAGACGGCCCGATGCAGATCGCTTTCCACTTCCTGCCTGTTTCAGAGGTCAGCCAGCCCCCTCCACGAGATTTAATCCCAAAGTTGTAAGGAGGGTCAGGGACCAATAATGCATGGAGAAGTTTCTATGTGCCTTTTAAGGCGAGAAAGAAAGCAGGCAGTACAAGAAGAAGAGAATGATAGACGGAGAGAAAGAAGAGAAGGATGGAAGGATATGGAGACCAATGTTCCTCCTAATTTTTCATGTGTCTGAGCAAACGCACAAACTCCCACAGAATTCTTTGGACCACATGTGAGCAACATCAGACGTGCCACACCAGCATTACGCACACCTGTCCCATCATTAGTGTTGGGACTAACGCGTTACTGTAACGCTGTTAGTTTCGGCGTTAACTAGTAATCTAACGCGTTATTTTTTATATTCAGTAACTCAATTACCGTTACTACATGATGCGTTACTGCGTTATTTTACGTTATTTTCTATGTATTATCGGCTAGAAACAGAAGATCTGAGTGTGTTTTATTGCAGCGCTGCGGTGTCGTCCTTCTGCGTCACAAGGAAAAGAAGAGGCGTGCAGAGAAGAGGCGTGCTTTGTGTTGGTGGGGGCGGGGGGGCTCCCAGACCGTAGTTGAGGGGCGCAGGGGAGACGTTCCTCCAGGGCCTATGTACTTCAAGGCTAACAACCTTCACTTTACCCGGAAGTGGGTCTTTACAGCTGAGGGTGAATGACGAGGCCGGCGGTTTGTTGCAACTTTGTGCCTCTATTGGACGCAGCCATCCACCAAGCTAGAGCACCTGCACGCACTCACTGTCGCCGGTCCCTCACCTCTCTCGCCCACTCACTCACTGACGTCACTCACCTCACATGCTGTCATATCTTAAAGGGCCACACACACACACACATACGCTACTCTCATAATTTACTAACAAGACATCATGGTGAAGCCAGAAGTCGAGTTTCTTAACATGGAGACATTCTCAATACTTTTCTTTTGTCGAGCACAAAGAAAATAACATTTTAGTTAAATGTAAGTTGTGTCTTGGATCAAAGATCCTATTAACTTAAAGTTAAAATTAAAGTGCCATTATGTTGCAACTATTTAAAATAGTTTTGTCAATTTGTTCTGGCCTGAAATAAATTGGCCCTTTGAAACATATCTTTGTCTTTGTGTGTTGTATGTAGACCACATTGTTTTCTGAGTTCAGTGATGCAAATGCATGTCAAGTTGATCAACAGATTGTATTATTCTCCAGTGCAATAACAGTACTGAAATGAAGGCTAAAAGGGCATTAATGGGAGCCTTAAAAAAAAAAGGGAAAAAAATAAGTAACTAAATAGTTACTTTTCACAGTAACGCATTACTTTTTGGTGTAAGTGACAGAGATAAAGTAACTGGTAACTGTAGCTAGTTACTGGTTTTCAGTAACTAACCCAACACTGCCCATCATAACAACTTAATTGTTTTATTATCATAATCAAATAACAGCGGTCATTGCCATTGTAATAGTTTCTAATACAAATGATTATTTCCACTGACAATGAAAATAAAAACATCTTGTTTTTCATGAGCTGTATGTTAAATGTCTGCGCTGGGGTCCTGCTTGGGAAGAATTTCAGACATGTACCCCTTTCAGAAATCACATTTAGTTCTCCTCAAAAAAATTCCCAATTTGCACAATGAGATGTGCGCTGTAGCACAAGCATGGGATATAGTGTACAACTTTTTGTCTGTACAATACATCATTTTAATTAGCATTTATGTAACCCCGGAACAGCATTTCATTATTTATATCCATAAATTAACATTCTTAATACATGCCACTAGAATAAGCTCAGTTACAATTGGAGAGTGTGGGTGTACAGTGCTGGTTCATTTTGCTAAAATAAGAGTTAGCTAGCAGCATTTAACTCTTTTAACTGTTTTTTCTGCTTAAGCTAACCAGCAAAACAGCAACACGAACACATAACACGTTGACTTGCTGCGTGTGAACCGTATCACATTGTGCAACCTACTAATAAAAGTCTCAATCAATCAATCAAACGACCTACCTGTTAGAGTTTGTGTGTGGTGTTGGAGTTGTCCGACTGTTTTTGTGGCTGTAAAGGCATCACTGGCCGAGTGTGTGCATCCTTTGGCGCAAATGACAGAGAGCTTGCTGTTAATACGACATGGAGTTGGTTTGTTTTGTGATTACGACATGAAGTGAACAATTTTGCTAGATAGCAGTTTTTTTGCTGATGTTGTTTTGGTGTGGTTACGACCGAGAGTAATCAGTTATGCTCAATAAAATGATTGTTAATGCAGACCTTCTTCTCTTTAAAACGGGTGACGTCGTCATTGTTTTATATCTTGTGATCGCTTGTTGAAAATGGTACAGAATAAATAGTTAAGTGCTCAGTTAGTTTAGAGTTTAGGTTGGATTTTGAATTTTCCGCGCACCTTAGAGGGAACATTAATAGAGACGGCCAGCAAGTAAGGAAAAGCAAGAAGAAGGAAGGTAAAAGAAGTGAAAAAAACAAGGACAAATTGACACAGAAAGAAGAAAAGAGCAAGCAATGAAAGAAAAAAAAGTGGAGAAATGGATATTGAAATATAGAAGGACGATAAAAATATCAAAATGGTCATGTTTAGTTTTATGTATATTTTTAACATTTAAAATATTTTCAGAAAATCTACTTTTTGTATTAATATAACTGATTACAGTTACTTGTTGCCTTACTAAAAAGCAATTTAATTACTGACAGATTTATTCTTTAATGAATAATTGATAAATAATTGCTAGGAAAGTAATTAAAGTAATTAATTACATGTATTTTTACAGCCTTATACCAAATTGGGATACATTTGTTTTGTTCTCAAAATTCTACAGACAATCCCCTTCAATTTAAAAAAAAAAATTTAGTTAGTTCATTAAAAATAAAAAACTCAGAATAGTCCTGTCATGTCTGTGATCATGTTTTGTTTAGTTATGTTCTGCTTGGTTTTTGGACTCTTTTTAGTTCCTGTTTTCACTCCCTTGCCTTGTCACCATGACGACCATTAGTTTCACCTGTTTCACGTTTTGCACTCGTGCACCTGTTGTCAATCATGTCTGTATTATTTAAGCCGATAGTTGCCAGGAAGTCAGCCTGGCGACTGTCATTATTTATGCCTGTTCATAGTTTTCATGCTGATGTTAATTTCATGCTCTGCTCATGCCACAGTAAGTGTTGATTGTTTTATGTTCATAGTTTGCCTTTGTAAAAGTTTATTGTTTTCATAGCCAAGTTTGTACTTCCGCCTTGTGCGCGCTTTTTGTTCCTTTTTTTATAGTAATATTAAATCATGTTTTTACCTTCACGCCATGTCCACTCCAACTTTACTTGCATCTCGGGAAAACAAACATCCCATAGTCCCCGTCTTGACAACTCCGTCCAGTGGTATGCCAAAGAATCACTGAATGAAAGTAAAGTGTTTTATTTTCTTATATTCAAACACAGTGTTACTGTTCAAACTGAGTGTAATGTTACGGTGGCCAAAAGTATTAAATATATATGTTAAATAAAACCTCACTCTTGTTTTTAATGAATACTCAGGCTATTATAATACTGTATTTTGGTTAGGGATGGGAATTGGTAAGAATTTTTCAGTTTCAATTTAACTTTTAAGGCCTGCTGAATGATTCGGTTCCTTATCAATTCTCTTATCGTTTCTTATTTTCAAAAAGGAAAAAAGATGGTGGATTAGCATCAATTTGGTTTAGTTAAGAGATAACAGGACCTTACAAAGCCAAAAGTTTTTAGGGGCACATAGCATAGAAACAAATTACTTTTTTGAAAGTAAATATAAAAAACAAATGTGCTTCAGTGGAATTTAACAAAATAATACATATGTGGAAATTACACACAAGAATGTAACTTTGATAATTGTTCCCCAAACTTTTAAGAACCTTTTGTCATCTCTCTAGAAAATATACCGCAGGTGAAACTAAAACAAATTAAATATCGTGCAAAGGTTTGTTTAGATCTACAAGGATAAACTAATATACGACTCAGGCTCAAAGCATGCAACACAACACATTTCAAGCCTTCTTTTGACATAATGTTGATGTTTATTGCTTTGAGTTTATGACAACCATCAATTTTAATTTTCAAAATTGAGGATTTCAAAAAATGTGAGCTATGATCATCAAACTTATAAGAAATAAAGGCTTGACATATCTCACTTTGCATGTAATGAGTTTATATTACATGTTAGTTTCACATTTGAAATTTAATTGCTGACATGAACGCACTTTTACACACTATTGTAAATTTTTCACCTAAAGACTGTGTTAAAATGTGGTTTGAGGAAAACATGCAACTTTTTTCTGACTACAATTGAAAATTCACCTACCGTAGGAGCATCTATTGTGGCAAATAGTTGCAAGCTTTTGACCACAAACTTAGTCACTGCTTGGTGAGATTTGTCGTTCCCGGCCTGGGCAGTGTTCATTTTGACAAAGGTTTTAAATTCAGTTTTTGTCATAGTCTTTTGACGAAAATGTATTAGTTTCAGTCATATTTTAACTGATTATATTTAACTGTTTTAATGACATTCAGACTTTACTTAAATCAATAACGGAGCAGCATCTCCTCATCCGGAAACAACAACACAGGAAATGTGTCTCGTGAAAAACCGTACTGTAATAACTAAAGTTCCTTGGGTGTATAATGTAAACTCACTACACCGGTATGTTTTAGTGCTTTCATGGCGAGTTTACTGACAGATATACCGTATTTTCCGCACTATAAGGCGCACCTAAAAACCACAAATTTTCTCAAAAGCTAACAGTGCGCCTTATAACCCGGTGCGCTTTATTACGATTAATTTTCATAAAGTTTCGATCTCGCAACTTCGGTAAACAGCCGCCATCTTTTTTCCCGGTAGAACAGGAAGCGCTTCTTCTTCTACGCAAGCAACCGCCAAGGAAAGCACCCGCCCCCATAGAACAGGAAGCGCTTCACCCGCCCCCATAGAACAGGAAGCGCTTCACCCGCCCCCGGAAGAAGAAGAAAAAACGCGCGGATATCACCGTACGTTTCATTTCCTGTTTACATCTGTAAAGACCACAAAATGGCTCCTACTACGCGACAAGGATCCGGATCATAAAAAGACGCAATCTCTCCATCCGCACACGGATTACTACCGTATTTCACAGCAACTGATATTCCTGTGAACTGCACTGTGGAACGGGAGCACGTACGGTGAATATTCGCACCACAGGGAATGAGGAGTCATCCTTCACTGTGGTTCTAGCTTGCCATGCTAACTTCCACCCATCCAAAAGAGACCTTTCCAGCCGGCGTCATCATAAAAGCTAACTCGAAGGGATGGATGGATGAAGAAAAGATGAGCGAGTGGTTAAGGGAAGTTTACGCGAAGAGGCCGGGTGGCTTTTTTCACACAGCTCCGAAGGCGAACACACCTTCACTAAGACGGGCAGATAGCGCCGGTCGACATACGCCAACATCTGCCAGTGGATCGTAAATGCCTGGGCAGATAGTTTCGGTCACAACTGTGGTCCGAGCTTTCCGGAAGGCAGGATTCACAGAACTGCTGCACAACAACAGCGACACTGAATCCGATGACTTCGACGAGGCGGAGCCGGCCATTTTTGGATCCCACGCTTGCGCAACTTTTCAATTCGGACACCGAAGACGAAGAATTCGAAGGATTTACGAATGAAGAATAACTTCAGAAGGTGAGCGCTATGTTTATTTTGTGTGTTGTGACATTAACGTTCGAGCAACATTATGTTGCTATTTATTGCTCTACACCATTTTGAATTTTACTATGTTTGTGATTGCACATTTGCGTACATTTTGGGACAGAGTTGTTAGAACGCTGGTTTTCAATATATTATTAAAGTTTGACTGAACTATCTGACTGTTTTTTTGACATTCACTTTAGCGCAGCGTTTTTTTGACATTCACTTTAGCGCAGCGTAGGCGCGGCTTTTAGTCCGGGGCGGCTTATTGGTGGACAAAATTATGAAATATGTAATTCATAGAAGGTGCGGCTAATAATCCGGTGCGCCTTATAGTGCGGAAAATACGGTAAGTAAGAACTTTACACTACTTTATATTAGAAATGGCAACAGCGGAGGATGAATGTCCCATAACAAGAAGATAGAGAAAAAGAAGAAGATTATTGACTACAGCATCGGCACGGACTACAAAGGACGACGCGTGCAATTTTTCA
This sequence comes from Nerophis lumbriciformis, assembly GCF_033978685.3. Classification (NCBI taxonomy): domain Eukaryota; kingdom Metazoa; phylum Chordata; class Actinopteri; order Syngnathiformes; family Syngnathidae; genus Nerophis; species Nerophis lumbriciformis. Next base: position 29,180,337 of record NC_084558.2, on the reverse strand, counting down.
GGACTTCTACAGATCCCAAATGGAGATCAGCAGGTACCAGAAGGTAAGAAAAGTAGCTTTTGCATAATGTTGCGAAACAAAACGGCAGATAATATGTCTTACCTTATACACACACACCATAATAACACTTGTATGTTGAAGCACAGTACAATCCACCAAGCGGAGCGGCTTCACAGCTTACCAAAGTCGTACTAAAACATTTTGATAGATTTTTGAGCGCTGTGTGTAATGTTCTATATTTTCAATGGAACATTTAAAATGTTGTTGTTTACTTGAGACTTATTGCCATACTTGCCAACCCTCCCGGATTTTCCGGGAGACTCCCGAAATTCAGCGCCTCTCCCGAAAACCTCCCGGGACAAATTTTCTCTCGAAAATCTCCTGAAATTCAGGCGGAGCTGGAGGCCACGCCCCCTCCAGCTTCATGCGGACCTGAGTGACGTGTTGACAGCCTGTTCTCACGTCTGCTTTCCCACAATATAAACAGCATGCCTGCCCAATCATGTTATAACTGTAGAATGATCGAGGGCGAGTTCTTGGTTTCTTATGTGGGTTTATTGTTAGGCAGTTTCATTAACGTCCTCCAAGCGGGATAACAACACACAACAGCAGTCAAGTTTTCGTCTACCGTAAAGCAATTTGTCTGCCGTAAACAGCAATGTTGTGACACTTTTAAACAGGACAATACTGCCATCTACTGTACATGCATATGTGACCCACCCATAATGTGTCACATTTTTGTGTTGATTTATTTATTTTATTTTGTGGTTTGAATTCGTTTTTGGAGCTGTCATTACACATTTATCAGTATTCACATTGGTCAGTAGGGGGCAGTAGGGCGTTTCTTCCCAATTGAACGCTATCACCTGCAGACCGGAAGTGTCTTGTCATTCTGGTGAGAGCGACCAGTCTGTGAACAATTGAAACGTCCTGTGTGCTTTTTCCTCCTGTATAACAGGTTAGTTTTGGTGAATCAACTCACTGAATAATATCCATGTGATCTTTATAAGTTTAAGTACACATTCTGATGGTGGAGCCTAACTCTAAAGTGTTTGTGAGTTGTAGTTTGTATTTGTGAATGAATCCAGTGTACAGCTGCAGTAATCAATACAAAATGGCGACGTGAGTACGCAATGTTTATATCGGAACTTCTGATCCTAATTCAGACTCCCAAATTAGAGCTCCTGTTTTCTTATTGATTTTATAATGTATATTTGTATAATGTGTGTGTTCTGAAATAGTGACAGAGAATAGAACAAGGATGGACAATTCAACCCTTAACTCAACAATGAGTAGAGGAGTGTTATGTGTGTGTATATGTGTAAATAAATGAACACTGAAATTCAAGTATTTCTTTTTTTTATTTATATATATATATATATATATATATATATATATATATATATATATATATATATATATATATATATATATATATATATATATATATATATATATATATATATAAAGAAATACTTGACTTTCAGTGAATTCTAGCTATATATATATTTTATTATATATATATATATATATATACACACATACATTATATATATATATATATATATATATATATATATATATATATATATATATATATATATATATATATATATATATCTTAACCACGCCCCCCGCCCCCCACCCCCCACCTCCCGAAATCGGAGGTCTCAAGGTTGGCAAGTATGTTTATTGCAATCATAGTGCTGTCTAAACTTATCTCTTATGTTTGACTGCCATCTACTAGTCACACTTATCATTAGACCATGTACCAAATAAAATAGCTTCGAGGTCAGTAAGCAAAACCAAACTTATTCCTTACATTAGGCTCACCGGGTTATAAGGCGCACTGTCGAGTTATGAGGGAAAAAAAGGATTTTAAGTGTGCCTTATAGTAAATACGGTTGTCTGCATTTGGCGCTTCGAGTTAATTGTACCGGTATTTTTTCCGAAGAGAATCGAGCCACACGGTTTACAAGTTGTTTTGTTTTCTACCCCGCAAAAGGTGCAGTACGTCCATGTCTTCTCTTTCTTTCTTCCCGGTGTAGGATACATATTGTATTGATGTCATGTATGGAGTCTTGCTTTTCTGGGTGAAAATCAAAACACCTTGTCTCACAAAGACTGTAGTTCTGACTGAATACCCCACGCTTTTCCACCCACTCCTCTCCCACATGCAACTGTGATAAGATAGTTTGTCCCACCCGCTTAAGAACAAAATTAAATATTATTTGATTTTGTCTCTGTGAACATTTTCATCTTGTTTTAACTTCTTGACTAAATTGTCAATTAATTTCATTTTAGTCAACGCGCTTTTGTTTTCATTAGCCATCATCCTAATTTTGTCAAAGGAAATTAGGTCATTGACGATCATGAAAACAAGAGTTTTTAGTCAACAAAATGAACACTAGACCTGAGTGTACTCTTCCCTGCCGTGAACTGGAGCTAGTACTCATTGGCCGCTTTGAAACCAGTCAGGATATGTCTATTCATGCTCATCTAAATGACAAAACATTCATTTCAATTCAACAAATAATAGCGCTAACATCATAGACGGTGTTTATTAGTACCTGTTGTATTTACACAAGATGATCTCTGCTGGAAAGAGAGCGGCACGGATCAAAAACAAGACAGTCATAGTTATTGCATGCTGTGTTGAAATGTTTCAGCACATTGCTCGTATGTCCCCCTCTTCATCAAATAGCAACCTTGCAATTATTACAAGTAGCGCTGTTGCATTTTTTTCTTTTAAAATATCGGCAAACTTTGGAGCGCTTCCTCTGCCATGTTGCTGTCTGACGTCATTCAATCAATCAATCAATGTTTATTTATATAGCCCTGAATCACAATTGTCTCAAAGGGCTGCACAAGCCACAACAACATCCTCGGTTCAGAGCCCACATCAGGGCAAGGAAAAACTCACAACCCAGTGGGATGTCAATATGAATGACTATGAGAAACCTTGGAGAGGACCACAGATGTGGGTGGGCAACCCCACCACCCCCCTCTAGGGGAGACCGAATGCAATGGACGTCGAGTGGGTCTAGCATAATATTGTGAAAGTCCAGTCCATAGTGGATCTAACATAACAGTGAGAGTCCAGTCCATAGTGGGGCCAGCAGGAAACCATCTGCACATTAATCTATTTATTTATATCTGCACCTTATTGCTCTTTTATCCTGCACTACAACGAGCTAATGCAACGAAATTTCGTTCTTATCTGTACTGTAAAGTTCAAATTTGAATGACAATAAAAGGAAGGCCCGCGGGCCTTGACTTTGACACCCCTGCCCCAATTAAAAGACCAGATGCCGCCACTGACTGCACCTTGACATACCGCCGCTTTAAATTCATTAGGAAAAGAACAAATCTTCACATAAAACCGTTTAAATTAGTGATGTCCGATAATGGCTTTTTGCCGATATCCGATATTCCGATTGTGTCCAACTCTTTAATTACCGATACCGATATCAACCGATACCGATATCAACCGATATATACAGTCGTGGAATTAACTCATTATTATGCCTAATTTGGACAACTAGGTATGGTGAAGATAAGGTACTTTTAAAAAAAAAAAAAATAAGATAAATAAATTAAAAACATTTTCTTGAATAAAAAAGAAAGTAAAACAATATAAAAACAGTTACATTGAAACTAGTAATTAATGAAAATTAGTAAAATTAACTGTTAAAGGTTAGTACTATTAGTGGACCAGCAGCACGCACAATCATGTGTCTTGCAGACTGTATTGATATATATTGATAAATAATGTAGGAACCAGAATATTAATAACAGAAAGAAACAACCCTTTTGTGTGAATGAGTGTGAATGAGTGTAAATGGGGGAGGAAGGTTTTTTGGGTTGGTGCACTAATTGTAAGTGTATCTTGTGTTTTTTATGTTGATTTAATAAAAACAAAACAAAAAAAACAACAAAAAACGATACCGATAATAAAAAAAAAATTATACCGATATTACATTTTAACACATTTATCGGCCGATATTATCGGACATCTCTAGTTTAAATGAAAGTGTACTTCATACGATTACACTTCAACATGTCCGAAAATGTGTCGGTAGAAGCAGAGCTTACTTAATTGTAGCCCTTTTGCTGATTCAGCACTTACAGATAGTCACTTTTTGTATTTAACAGGTACTAGGATAGCGTATTGCTAACGGGGTACCATAGGATAAAAGGGGTCCTAAACAAAGACATGAAGGGTGTGGGGAACGAAAATAAAGCATTTGGATCACACACACACACACACACACACACACACACACACACACACACACACACACACACACACACACACACACACACACACACGCACACACACACCTCCCCCACATCCAAAAAGCAATGCAACTGAATGCAGGCGTGTCAGCAGGACAATGCGGGCCATGCCTGGTTTATCTCCAAACGTCAACAGAGCTGCTGGAGCGGTTAAAGTCCCCACTGATGGACGTTCACGGGCAGCTGCTGGACTCCTTCTCCCCGTCCTCAGGCTTCCCAGTCAGCCTCGATGAAGCCGCCAAGACAGTTCGTCTACAAGGACATGGCGAGACTAACAGCCGCTGATTTACAACAGAGGGAACAATTAGCGTCCAAAAGGCTCCAATTAAAATGATTCCCTTTGATCAGTCCAGGAGGAGGAGAAGGAGGAGAAGGAGGAGGCCGCCTGCGAGAGAACAGTCGGATCAATTTGAAATGAAAAATGATGAGCAGTTAATGGGTGTGTACAAGAGACAATGTCTAATTGGGAGGACAGCACCAAGAAGATTACAGAGGAACAAGGAACGATGGGACGAGACGAAGGGGAATCGGAAGGAAAGATGGACTGGGAGGATCAGGAAGGGAATAGAAGGAAAAGAAAGAATGAAGAGAATGGAAGAAAGGGGAAGGAAGAACGTGACTGACATGATGGAGGGTCCCAATGGAAGACCCAAATAAGACAGGATGTGATGTGACACAGGAAGAAAAAAACTGAAAAGAAGAAACGAACTTGAAAGAAGAAAGACCAGATAGGTAGGTGTAGGTGGAAAAGAAAGAAAGGGGAAGTATGGGTAGATAATATCATGAAGGAAGGCAAAAAGACAAGAGAGAAAGAAACAATGGAAGAAGAAAAAAATAGTTCAACAATTCTTCTCAACAAAAAAGGAGAAATATAACCTTAGAGAAAAATACAATTTAAGTACCAATGATAGTCACACAAACACTAGGTGTGGTGAAATGTGTCCTCTGCATTTGTTCACCCCCTGGGGGGTGAGGGGAGCAGTGAGCAGCAGCGGTGGCCGCGCCCGGGAATCATTTTGATGATTTAACCCCCAATTCCAACCCTTGATGCTGAGTGCCAAGCAGGAAGGTAATGGGTCCCATTTTTATAGTCTTTGGTATGACTCGGTTGGGGTTTGAACTCACTGCTTACTGATCTCAGGGCGGACACTCTAACCACTTAAAACATTTGTATGCACGTACTACACTTAAAACCTTCAGTATATCAATGTGTGGAATTGAATTACGGAATGGACTAATTAAAGAAATCCAACAATGTATTAATATAATTCAGTTTACCGTATTTTCCGCACTATAAGGCACACCTAAAAACCACAATTTTTCTCAAAAGCTGACAGTGCGCCTTATAACCCGGTGCGCTTTATTACGATTCATTTTCATAAAGTTTCGGTCTCGCAACTTCGGTAAACAGCCGCCATCTTTTTTCCCGGTAGAACAGGAAGCGCTTCTTCTTCTACGCAAGCAACCGCCAAGGAAAGCACCCGCCCCCATAGAACAGGAAGCGCTTCACCCGCCCCCGGAAGAAGAAGAAAAAACGCGCGGATATCACCGTACGTTTCATTTCCTGTTTACATCTGTAAAGACCACAAAATGGCTCCTACTAAGCGATCCGGTTCATAAAAAGACGCAATCTCTCCATCCGCACACGGATTACTACCGTATTTCACAGCTGATATTCCTGTGAACCGCACTGTGGAACGGGAGCACGTACGGTGAATATTCGCACCACAGGGAATGAGAAGTCATCCTTCACTGTGGTTCTAGCTTGCCATGCTAACTTCCACCCATGATGATATTCAAAAGGAAGACCTTGCCAAAAGAGACCTTTCCAGCCGGCGTCATCATAAAAGCTAACTCGAAGGGATGGATGGATGAAGAAAAGATGAGCGAGTGGTTAAGGGAAGTTTACGCGAAGAGGCCGGGTGGCTTTTTTCACACAGCTCCGAAGGCGAACACACCTTCACTAAGACGGGCAGATAGCGCCGGTCGACATACGCCAACATCTGCCAGTGGATCGTAAATGCCTGGGCAGATAGTTTCGGTCACAACTGTGGTCCGAGCTTTCCGGAAGGCAGGATTCACAGAACTGCTGCACAACAACAGCGACACTGAATCCGATGACTTCGACGAGGCGGAGCCGGCCATTTTTGGATCCCACGCTTGCGCAACTTTTCAATTCGGACACCGAAGACGAAGAATTCGAAGGATTTACGAATGAAGAATAACTTCAGAAGGTGAGCGCTATGTTTATTTTGTGTGTTGTGACATTAACGTTCGAGCAACATTATGTTGCTATTTATTGCTCTACACCATTTTGAATTTTACTATGTTTGTGATTGCACATTTGCGTACATTTTGGGACAGAGTTGTTAGAACGCTGGTTTTCAATATATTATTAAAGTTTGACTGAACTATCTGACTGTTTTTTTGACATTCACTTTAGCGCAGCGTTTTTTTGACATTCACTTTAGCGCAGCGTAGGCGCGGCTTATAGTCCGGGGCGGCTTATTGGTGGACAAAATTATGAAATATGTAATTCATAGAAGGTGCGGCTAATAATCCGGTGCGCCTTATAGTGCGGAAAATACGGTAAGAAACTATTCCAACTCAAAGTTTGTACAAAGTACAAAGAACAATAATTATGATACACATGTTGAACTTATTGAAAAGGAGTTAATCCTGTTCATCTCATTATGTGAATTACAATTTACTTCATTATTTTTTATTTTTTTTATTTAGAAATGTATAATTTATGCAGTAAATTGTGTACGAATTGAGAACAGGAAGTGAACCAAAGTGTTAACAGTTGCTATGAAGTGAAAAAGGGGTAGGATTGAATAAGCTCCCCTTCTCCCTACTCCTTTTCGAACATGTTGAAAATAGAAACTGGGAATTGTGACGTATCATGTTGTAACTGGATGCATGTTCCAAATAAACTGAAACCATGAACAATGGACCATAAAGAAGAAAGGAAAGAAGCACGGAAATAAGGAGAGTATTTCATTGATTGAGACTTTTATTAGTACAAAGCCTGTTTCCATATGAGTTGGGAAATTGTGTTCGATGTAAATATAAACGGAATACAATGATTTGCGAATCATTTTCAACCCGTATTCAGTTCAATATGCTACAAAGACAATATATTTGATGTTCAAACTGATAAACATTTTTTTTTGCAAATAATCATTAACTTTAGAATTTGATGCCAGCAACACGTGACAAAGAAGTTGGGAAAGGTGGCAATAAATACTGATAACGTTGAGGAATGCTCATCAAACACTTATTTAGAACATCCCACAGGTGAACAGGCAAATTGGGAACAGGTGGGTGCCATGATTGGGTATAAAAGTAGATTCCATGAAATGCTCAGTCATTCACAAACAAAGATGGGGCGAGGGTCACCACTTTGTCAACAAATGCATGAGCAAATTGTTGAACAGTTTAAGAAAAACCTTTCTCAACCAGCTATTGCAAGGAATTTAGGGATTTCACCATCTACGGTCCGTAATATCATCAAAGGGTTCAGAGAATCTGGAGAAATCACTGCACGTAATCAGCTAAGCCCGTGACCTTCGATCCCTCAGGCTGTACTGCATCAACAAGCGACATCAGTGTATAAAGGATATCACCACGTGGGCTCAGGAACACTTCAGAAACCCACTATCAGTAACTAGAGTTGGTCGCTACATCTGTAAGTGCAAGTTAAAACTCTCCTATGCAAGGCGAAACCCGTTTATCAACAACACCCAGAAACGCCGTCGGCTTCGCTGGGCCTGAGCTCATCTAAGATGGACTAATACAAAGTGGAAAAGTGTTCTGTGGTCTGACGAGTCCACGTTTCAAATTGTTTTTCGAAACTGTGGACGTCGTGTCCTCCGGACCAAAGAGGAAAAGAACCGGATTGTTATAGGTGCAAAGTTGAAAAACCAGCATGTGTGATGGTATGTGGGTGTATTAGTGCCCAAGACATGGGTAACTTACACATCTGTGAAGGCGCCATTAATGCTGAAAGGTACATACAGGTCTTGGAGCAACATATGTTGCCATCCAAGCAACGTTACCATGGACGCCCCTGCTTATTTCAGCAAGACCATGCCAAACCATGTGTTACATCAACGTGGCTTCATAGTAAAAGAGTGCGGGTACTAGACTGGCCTGCCTATAGTCCAGACCTGTCTCCCATTGAAAATGTGTGGCGCCTTATGAAGCCTAAAATACCACAACGGAGACCCCCGGACTGTTGAACAACTTAAGCTGTACATCAAGCAAGAATGGGAAAGAATTCCTCCTGAGAAGCTTAAAAAATGTGTCTCCTCAGTTCCCAAACGTTTACTGAGTGTTGTTAAAAGGAAAGGCCATGTAACACAGTGGTGAACATGCCCTTTCCCAACTACTTTGGCACGTGTTGAAGCCATGAAATTCTAAGTTAATTACTATTTGCAAAAAAAAAAAAAAAAGTTTATGAGTTTGAACTGCAAATATCTTGTCTTTGGAGTGCATTCAATTGAATATGGGTTGAAAAGGATTTACAAATCATTGTATTCCGTTTATATTTACATCTAACACAATTTCCCAACTCATATGAAAACGGGGTTTATAGATTGCATAGTACAGTACATATTCCGTACAATTGACCACTAAATGGTAACACCCAAATAAGTTTTTCAACTTGTTTAAGTCGGGGTCCACGTTAATCAATTCATGGTAAAGCGTAAAAGAAGTGAAGTTTGGAAAGAAGAAAATAAGGGTTATCCATCAGCCGCGTTCCCATGCAGACCTTTCAAACTATCTGGTGCTCCAGAGATCATTCCACACGACAAAACAGATGCAAGCTTGGAAAAGCATGGAGGTCTACAATTTATTTGTGTGTAACTTGGTCAAGGATTAGTATCAAGACTCTCTCGGATGCTGTATGTGAAGTATGCATCGTTTTTGCAGCTTTTGAAGGTTGCATTTCATGATTTAACTTCGCGTCTTGCAAGGAAGTGCACTTGTTAACAAACTTGATAGTCTTGATTCAATTATTTTCATTTTCCCATCATATTAACCACTCATAAAGATAATGGGAGACACCACCGAAGACCCGGTTGGTTGTGAAAGCAGACATAGACGTGATCACAGCTCACTTACTGCACGGGTAAGTTTCGGCCATGTTGGCTTGTTGCTGTTGCACGCGTGGTTACTAGTACGCCTGCTTTTCCCCGTCTTTATCAAAATATAACTTCAGATCTCAACGTGCATGTGTTAAAAGCTTCATTTATGCTTGCTGCCTTTGGTAAAAGCTGAACTCGTTTCGGTGTTGCTCACATTTGCTTTCTTTCATTTACACTTGCCCAGTTGCTGGTTTACAAAACACTTGTGGCAAAAAGTAGTTTAAAGAACTCCGTATCAAGATAAAATAAAAATGCTATCACAATAATACTTATATGGGAAATACTAAATGTTAAAAATACATCAAACAAACCTTTAACGAAATGATCACTGCAAACGTGCGTTTCTCGTCGTCACTTTCTAAAATCTTGCACTTTCGCCCTTCTTGTTGACTTCGAGGAAATCAGAAAAATCAAACCATATGTGTCAAAGTCAAGGCCCGCAGGCCACAGCCGCCTGCTGCTGTTTTGCACGCACCAATACTCCATCAGTGTTGGCGCTAGGAATTTTCAAAATGGGGTCCCACAGTACATTTTTGGGGTCCCACTTTTTTGTAACCGTTTTGAAAACAAATGATAAATGTATACCTCACATTCTGTATTGTGTTTTGGAAAAAGGTTGTCATAAACGTTAGTTAATTCATTAAAACAAATAATACAAAAGAAAACACATTTTAATGCATATGTAAATTTATTCAGTTATAAACATTCATTCACTTTCTTCTTTCCTTCATGGATCTAAACTTTACCGCTGTCGGTATTTTTTTCTATATCTTTATTGTAATATTTTCAGAATGTATTTGTTCTATTTTTGGCCAAAATAAGACAAAGAAAACAATCTGAAGTTTTAATGCCATGATTTTATAAGTCCGGCCCGTGTGTGCACAGATTTTCCTCCATGCAGCCCCTAAGCTAAAATGAGTTTGACACCCCTTAAAACAACGCAAGCATAGGGCATTTTTCTTTGAGAAAGGCAAAATGCCTCGCATATTTAATGAGCCGAACGTGACGTCAGGTGAATACATCCTATAGGCCTAGTTGTTAGAGTGTCCGCCCTGAGATCGGTAGGTTGAGAGTTCAAACCCAGGCCGAGTCATACCAAAGACTATAAAAATGGGACCCATTACCTCCCTGCTTGGCACTCAGCAACAATGGTTGGAATTGGGGGTTAAATCACCAAAAATGATTCCCGGGCGCGGCACCGCTGCTGCCCACTGCTCCCCTCCCCTCCCAGGGGGTGATCAAGGGGATGGGTCAAATACAGAGAACACATTTTACCACACCTATTGTGTGTGTGTGACAGTCATTGGTACTTTAACTTTGACTTTATAGAGAATGAAGGTAAAGAAAAGGGAGGAAGGTCGATGGGTAATACAAGAGAAAGAAGGAAAGGGTGGAGATATAACATTAAGAAAATGATACAAAGAAGTAAAGAAAAACAAAAGAAAGGAAAAGGCAGAAAACAGGAGAAGGGAAGCAGAAAACTGTAAAAGAGAAGGATGGACAGAGAATTACATAAAGAAAGAAAAAGAAAATAAATGGAAGTAAAGGAGGGAAATGGAGGATTAGAAGAGGAAAAAGAAATGACACATGTGTCACTTCAACCATCAATAAATAAATTATATAGTTAATCTCTTATAATTGATAATTGAATAATTAACTTTCCAGTACTATTCCATTATTACAAGCACTACTTCTTCTTTTCTAGTAATTTTCCATCTCATATCCACGGTAACGACGTCTAGGACTTTTCTAACCTCCTCCTATTTTTGGGACAACAAAGACGGCGTTTTTTTGTGTGTGTTTGTGTGTCACTTGCATGCAGCGTGACTGCACATCTCCATGCAGCACAGACACACAAAAAGAGAATAACTGAATAGCTAATGGAGCTGACAGCACCTTGACATATTTTTCTTTGCACAATAAAAAGACAATAGTGCCAACATGTAAGGCGTGTATCAGAAGTGGCCAATTAGAGCATTTCTTACCTCACATTTTATGCATTATTTTTTTATCATTGCCATATTAGTTCCGCAATCTTTCTTCTCCAAAAAACAGAGGGGATGTGCTAATTAAAGAGGGAAAAAGGTGGAAGCAAACTTTCAAAGAATTGTTTTTTTCCTTTTTTCTCACATTTCCCTTCTGTGTGTTTCAGTTTTCATTTTTCGCATGAGCTCCACCTGCTTCCCTCCTCATTGTCACGTTTATCAACCTCAGCAACTTTTTCATCTGCTAACATGAAGTCAAAGTGGATTGCTGTTTAACACTGGCACCATCTGGAAGGTGACAAGTGGCCTAAAAGGACTGAAACTTGCGCAGCTCATTTGCTCGAGCGACTTCATTAGGGGATTTAAAAACAGGAGTTTAGCACAATGGAGTCCATCTGTTGGAGACGCTATATTGGACAAGCTTAAAAAGTGGAGAGAAAAAAAAGTCGCCGAATTGATTGATTGATTGATTGAGACTTGTATTAGTAGATTGCACAGTACAGTACATATTCCGTACAATTGACCACTAAATGGTAACACCCAAATAAGTTTTTCAACTTGTTTAAGTCGGGGTCCACGTTAATCAATTCGTGGTACAAATATATACTATCAGCATAATACAGTCATCACACAAGTTAATCATCAGAGTATATACATTGAATTATTTACATTATTTGCAATCCGGGGTGTGGGATGTGGAGGGGGTGGGGGGCGGTTAGGTTTGGTTGATATCAGCACTTTAGTTATCAACAATTATATCGTCTGAGAAATGGACATTGTAATAGTGTAGGTCTGACTTGGTAAGATATGTACAGAGAGCAGTGAACATCGTGAGCTCAGAAAGCATAAGAACAATTATATACATTTGATTATTTACATTTGATTATTTACAATCCGGGGCGGTGGGATGTGGAGGGGGGAGGGTGTTAGTTTAGGGTTGAAGTTGCCTGGAGGTGTTCTTTTAGTGCGGTTTTGAAGGAGGATAGAGATGTCCTTTCTTTTAAACCTGTTGGGAGTGCATTCCATATTGACGTGGCATAGAAGGAGAATGAGTTAAGACCTTTGTTAGATCGGAATCTGGGTTTAACGTGGTTAGTGGAGCTCCCCCTGGTGTTGTGGTTATGGCGGTCATTTACGTTAAGGAAGTAGTTTGACATGTACTTCGGTATCAGGGAGGCGTAGCGGATTTTATAGACTAGGCTCAGTGCAAGTTGTTTTACTCTGTCCTCCACCCGGAGCCAGTGCTGGGGTACCAGGAGGTGCAAGCGTAATCGAAGAAAGGGGTTGAATGAGAGTTCCTGCTAGAATCTTCATGGTGCTTTTGTTGACCAGAGAGGAGATTCTGTAGAGAAATCTTGTTCGTTGGTTGACCTTTTGGATTACCTTGGTTGCCATTTTATCACAGGAAAGATTAGCCTCTAGAATGGAACCTAGGTAGGTGACCTCATCTTTCCTGGTGATAATAATGTCACCCACTTTAATAGTAAAGTCACTGACTTTCTTAAAGTTGATGTGGGACCCAAATAGAATGGATTCCGTTTTACCCAAGTGTATGAATAGCTTGTTGTCAGGTGCAAATACTACAGAGTTCGGCACTGAGGATTTTTTCCACCTGTGACTTGTCCTTGCCGGATACTAGCAGGTTTGAGTCATCCAAAATGCAGGAAAGTCCTGATATCTCGCCCTCTCGCGGCTGTGACTAACATAAGACATGACATCCATCTCATTGGACGCTTTGTAAGTGCTATGATCCTCTATCAATCAAAGTTTATTTATACAGTTCGAAATCACAAGTGTCTCAAAGGGCTGTACAAACCACAAAGACATCCCCTGATCTGAACACAAATCTGAACGCAAGGAAAAACTCCAAAACTGACCTGCTCAGCGGCCTTGTGGTTACAGTGTCCGCCCTGAGACTGGAAGGACGTGAGTTCAAACCCCGGCCGAGTCATACCAAAGACTATAAAAATGGGACCCGTTGCCTCCCTGCTTGGCACTCAGTTAAAGTTAAAGTACCAATGATAGTCACACAAACACTAAGTGTGGTGAAATGTGTCCTCTGCATTTGACCCATCCCCTTGTTCACCCCCTAGGGGGTGAGGGGAGCAGTGAGCAGCAGTGGTGGCCGCGCCCGGGAATCATTTTGATGATTTAACCCCCAATTCCAACCCTTGATGCTGAGTGCCAAACAGGGAGGTAATGGGTCCCATTGTTATAGTCTTTGGTATGACTCGGCCGGGGTTTGAACTCACTGCCTACTGATCTCAAGGCGGACACTCTAACCACAAGGCCACTGAGCAGGCATCAAGGGTTGGGGGTTAAATCACCAAAATGATTCCCGAGCGCGGCCACCGCTGCTGCTCACTGCTCCCCTCACCTCCCAGTGGGTGAACATGGGGATGGGTCAAATGCAGAGGATAATTTCGCCACCCCTAGTGTGTGTGTGTGACTATCGTTGGGACTTTAACTTTAACTTTTAAAAGTCAGCGTTAGCCGTAGTGAGCTAACTTGTTTAAGTTTGTAGCAGCACCTAAATGGCCTACAAGCTATGGTGAGAGAGTAGACTCATAACAGATTTAGCTTGTTAGTGAATCTGCCACCCCAGTCTACCGACCACACCGTGATGAAAACGGGCAAAATTTGGGGTCCATGGCACGATTGCATCTATATAACACATTATATCGAACTTTAAGTGTACATGCAAGTGTTATAACTGCATCCTGGCCCAGTCATGACATACAAAAACATTCTGTCTTTGCAAATATAATGCTCATTTTGGAGTGAGGGTTGGACTCCGCCAAGGCTGCCCTTTGTCACCGATTCTGTTCATAACTTTTATGGACAGAATTTCTAGGCGCAGTCAAGGCGTTGAGGGGATCTGGTTTGGTGGCTGCAGGATTAGGTCTCTGCTATTTGCAGATGATGTGGTCCTGATGGCTTCATCTGGCCAGGATCTTCAGCTCTCGCTGGATCGGTTCGCAATCGAGTGTGAAGCGACTGGGATGAGAATCAGCACCTCCAAGTCCGAGTCCATGGTTCTCGCCCGGAAAAGGGTGGAGTGCCATCTCCGGGTTGGGGAGGAGATCCTACCCCAAGTAGAGGAGTTCAAGTACCTCGGAGTCTTGTTCACGAGTGAGGGAAGAGTGGATCGTGAGATCGACAGGCGGATCGGTGCGGCGTCTTCAGTAATGCGGACGCTGTATCGATCCGTTGTGGTGAAGAAGGAGCTGAGCCGGAAGGCAAAGCTCTCAATTAAACGGTCGATCTACGTTCCCATCCTCACCTATGGTCATGAGCTTTGGGTTGTGACCGAAAGGACAAGATCACGGGTACAAGCGGCCGAAATGAGTTTCCTCCGCCGGGTGGCGGCGCTCTCCCTTAGAGATAGGGTGAGAAGCTCTGTCATCCGGGAGGAGCTCAAAGTAAAGCCGCTGCTCCTCCGCATAGAGAGGAGCCAGATGAGGTGGTTCGGGCATCTGGTCAGGATGCCACCCGATCGCCTCCCTAGGGAGGTGTTTCGGGCACGTCCGACCGGTAGGAGGCCGAGGGGAAGACCCAGGACACGTTGGGAAGACTATCTCTCCCGGCTGGCCTGGGAACGCCTCGGGATCCCCCGGGAGGAGCTGGACGAAGTGGCTGGGGAGAGGGAAGTCTGGGCTTCCCTACTTAGGCTGCTGCCCCCGCCACCCGACCTCGGATAAGCGGAAGAAGATGGATGGATGGATGGATTTTTGAGTGTCAGACAGGTATTACTGCTACTATAGAATTCTACTGAGAGGTGGACCCTCCTCAGTCGGGCTAACTCGCACTTAACAAGTCACTTTTTTGGCTTGACATTGTTTGCCCTGCCCTGACTTCCCTGTGCAAGAAGTGCTTCGCCCCGACAGTCGATCCCCGGTGAGCACAATCAAATAAACAATGCGATGTCTTGGAGTTGGAAAAAAAAAGCCAGAGTACCTATTAACCGGGGCAAACGAGCTGCTTTTTGATTGTGTTAGCATGTCTGAGTGCCTCTCTAAATTGCCCACAAGGGTTGCAAGAAGAAGCGGGGACCAAATTGTGTGTCGGGAGGGAAAAAAAACAAAACTCTTGACTTTGAGATGAGAGGCAATAAAAACGATTGTCTGCTTTTTTTCCTTTCAATTTTGGAAGCGGGGGAATAGATTAGTGTGGTTGGAGCGTGATTACACGGCTATTGTTGTCGCAGGAATACATATCATATCACGGCCACTCCTGCAGGCTCGCCTAAATAAATCTGTCCTAATCCCCCATAGCCCCACCACAACATCGCCCTCCGTCTCCACGGTAGCATCCTGAGCGCATGCTTAACCTCGCTAATTAACTCTTCCTCATAGTATTGCTTTCTCACAAATTTACATTTGACACATTACCTATTCCCGCACATTCACTCAAATACACTACAACTAGGGATGTCCGATAATGGCTTTTTGCCGAATCCGATATTCCGATATTGTCCAACTCTTTAATTACCGATACCGATATCAACCGATATATACAGTCGTGGAATTAACACATTATTATGCCTAATTTGGACAACCAGGTATGGTGAAGATAAGGTACTTTAAAAAAATAAAATAAAAATAAAATAAGATAAATAAATTAAAAACATTTTCTTGAATAAAAAAGAAAGTAAAACAATATAAAAACAGTTACATTGAAACTAGTAATTAATGAAAATTAGTCAAATTAACTGTTAAAGGTTAGTACTATTAGTGGACCAGCAGCACGCACAATCATGTGTGCTTACGGACTGTATCCCTTGCAGACTGTATTGATATATATTGATATATAATGTAGGAACCAAAATATTAATAACAGAAAGAAACAACCATTTTGTGTGAATGAGTGTGAATGGGGGAAGAAGTTTTTTTTGGTTGGTGCACTAATTGTAAGTGTATCCTGTGTTTTTTATGTTGATTTAATAAAAAATAAAAAATAAATTTTATTTTTAAAAACGATACCGATAAAAAACAAAACGATACCGATAATTTCCGATATTACATTTTAACGCATTTATCAGCCGATAATATCGGACATCTCTAACTACAACTGTTTATTTATTATTTAACCCATGAATCAAGATAGAGCTTGTACTAGACTCCTAATTTCACAGTTAAATCCGCAAGACCCGTGGTTCTAAAACTTTTTTCACCAAGTACCACCTCAGAAAAAAACGTACCTCTCCAAGTACCATCATAATGAGTTCAAACCTCGGCCAAGTCATACCAAAGACTAGAAAAATGGGACCCATTACCTCCCTGCTTGGCACTCAGCATCAAGGGTTGTAATTGGCTGTTAAACCACCAAAAATGATTCCTGGGCGCGGCCACCGCTGCTGCTCACTTCTCCCCTCACCTCCCAGGGGGTGATCAAGGGTGATGGGTCAAATGCAGAGAATAATTTCGCCTCACTTAGTGTGTGCGTGACAATCATGGATACTTTTTATAATGACCAACTCTAAAACTGTCATGATCTGTGGTCTGGATCATGTTTTTGTTATTTTCTGTTAGTTTTGGACTCTTTTAGTTCCTGTTTGTGACACTTCTGAGTTTGGTTTGGTTGCCATGGCAGCTTATTGTTTTCACCTGCCTCTGGTGTTCGGGACGCTCACCTGTGCCTAATCAGAGGCACTATTCAAGCCTGCTTTTGCCAGTCAGTCGGGCTGGCCTCATTGCTCGTTTTCATGTCCGATTCCAAGTTTATGATAGTTGTTCCATTCATGCCGTGTCCACGTACGTGTTAGTTGTTTCATGCCACAGTTTGACACAGTTTCTCCATGTCCATAGTTCTTGCTAAGCGTTAGCGTCTATGTTTCCTGCGTTAATTTTTTTTTGTTCTTTAGCCTCTCGTGTGAACGGCACACTTTCCTTTTGTTTTGGTTCCTGTCTTTTCTGATGTGTAGGATTAATTGATTATTAAATATGTTCCTACCTTCAAGTCCTGTCCGGAATAGTCTGTTTGCATCCTGGGAGAACAAACCTCGCAGTAAGCTGCGAAAACCACGTCCTGACAAAAATACAGTAGTGCAGTAGGCCAAAGTATTCATTAAAAACAAGGCAGAGCTTTTATTTAAAGGGGAAATGCAATTTTGCCTATCGTTCGCAATCATTATGAAAGACATGATGACGGATGTATTTTTTGTGTGTATTTTAACTCGTAAATAAAAGTCTGCTTCCAATGCAGCCAATGGTAGGTCCTCTATTCCTCCCATAAAACCCAACAAAAAAACATTCAAGAAGCACCAACAATACTCCATTTACATTTTGTGACTTGAATATTAACCAAGTATTAGTGATGTTGTTATACGATATGGATCCCCCTGGGTCTGAAAGAAATAAATGACTATAAGCGCTAACGCAGACAAACTATTTATAGCGGTGGTTATGTTGACATCATCGACTGGTGAGCTGCTTCCTCACCTCGGTGCTCGTGGAAGTTTATTCTCGATCATAAATCATGCCTCCCACCTGGATAGTAGAAGGATGAGGACGTACTCCGACGAGTTGGTACAGTTTGACAGCCAATTTAGACCCGGCAATTGCAAGAACAACACGAAAAGACGCTTGGTTCCACCCCTCTTTTCTTCGCGAGGATTAGACTTAGACTTAGACTTAGACTTAGACAAACTTTAATGATCCACAAGGGAAATTGTTCAACACAGTAGCTCATTTACAATGATGGAAAGTGTAAGGATAGAAAGGACAATGCAAGTATAAATAGACTAAATATAGCGATATAAAATATAAAATATATACGAATATATACATAATATGTGTACAGTATAGTATATATACAGATATATTATATTAAGTCTATAACATATATACAATATATAATAATTACCATGTACAATATTACAGTATATGTGACAGCAGCATAAAATAGAGAGTAGATCCAGCAGAAAATAGAAAATAGACATTAAAAACAAAGAGAAGTAGCTAACATGTCAGGTGTCAGGTAATAGGCAGATATCATCTATTGCTGTATGGCGAGTGATTATACAGCTGGATGGAGTGCGGAATGAAGGAGTTCTTGAATTATGAGACATTCTTCACCTAAATGGAAACATACGAAGATCCTAGCAGTCTGCATTTTAATGACAGCAGACCTTGTACAGTGAGGGATTGTTTTTATTATGTTTGTTGTTTCTCATGAAGTCTGCAGTGAGTAGTGATCAGTGAAGTTGTTCAAAATAGCGAACGTTGTGATGCATTTTTTGAAATAAATGCGCTGCAAATGCTTAAAATAATCAAAATATATAAATATTACATGTTATTATAAATGTGCCCGTTACTACATTACATATATACTTACATCATGTATATAAAACCTTAACGGAGGGGTTTGGATGTTTTTTAAGAGCTTTATAGGCGGAATTGCACGGCTCCCACATGAAAGCTTTTAATTGCATTTATTTAAAAATTAGAATGCAAATCATTTTTTTGTCTTACATAAGGATTGTGCATGATGAGCAAAATTCCCAAAAAATGCAGTTCCCCTTTAACAAGTATATTTAATATTTTTGGCCACTGTAACATTACCCACAGTTTGAACAGTAACACTGTGTTTGAATATAGGAAAATAAAACACTGTACTCTAATTAAGTGATTCTTTGGCGTACCACTGGAAGGAGCCCGTGTACCGCTAGTGGTACACGTACCACAGTTTGAGAATCCATGCCCAAGAAAGTCCCAGACATCACAAATTTAGAGCTGAAAGTCCATATCTGCTTTAACTTCCTGTCGTTGTCCCAACACATTGGACTCAAAGACGTCGCAAAAATCTCAAATAAAATAAAAAAATACTTTCTGTATAGATGAGGGGTGTCCAAACTTTTCTTTTTCCAAACCAATATACCAACCAATATATATATTGTTTGAACCTTAAGAGCTCCCTTCAAGTTTGGTCCCGGGGACCCAGGAGGGTCTCAGTCACAAAAATGTTAAAATAAGTCATATTATTTTGTATTTTGAACACTTTAATTTCTAGATCAACTTTGAATCTGTCAATATGAAGTTTTAAATACAATTAATTATGCTCTTTTTGTTAAAGAACACCGTTTTTTTTTTGTCAAAAACACAAAATAGGCAATATTTTCACAAAATGAATTTCAAAGTGGAATATTGGATGTGAGGTAATTAAAGCGTTAAATGTGTAAATAATTCATAACAACATTGATTTTGATTCATTATTATTTTTTAAACAATGGCACTTTAAAAAGAAAATTCCACTAAAATTCTCATAGATCCCAAATGGTCTCATTGTTAAAAGTGTTATAAATAAGTCATACATTATTTATTTTTTTACTTACAATGCCTAAATTTCTGGATCAACCTCAGATCTAGCCGCTGATTATAAGTTTAGATTTTTTTTTAAAGGGGAACATTATCACAATTTCAGAAGGGTTAAAACCATTAAAAATCAGTTCCCAGGGGCTTATTTTATTTTTCGAAGTTTTTTTCAACATTTTACCCATCACGCAATATCCCTAAAAAAAGCTTCAAAGTGCCTGATTTTAACCATCGTTATATACACCCGTCCATTTTCCTGTGACGTCACACAGTGATGCCAATACAAACAAACATGGCGGATAGAACAGCAAGGTATAGCGACATTAGCTCGGATTCAGACTCGGATTTCAGCGGCTTAAGCGATTCAACAGATTACGCATGTATTGAAACGGATAGTTGTAGTGTGGACGCAGGTAGCGAAAACAAAATTGAAGAAGAAACTGAAGCTATTGAGCTACATCGGTTTGAACCGTATGCAAGCGAAACCGACGAAAACGACACGACAGCCAGCGACACGGGAGAAAGCGAGGACGAATTCGGCGATCGCCTTCTAACCAACGATTGGTATGTGTTTGTTTGGCATTAAAGGAAACTAACAACTATGAACTAGGTTTACAGCATATGAAATACATTTGGCAACAACATGCACTTTGAGAGTGCAGACAGCCCAGTTTTCATCATTAATATATTATGTAGACATACCCTCATCCGCTCTCTTTTCCTGAAAGCTGATCTGTCCAGTCCAGTTGGAAATGCATCTGCTTTGAGTGTCGCAGGATATGCACACATTCTTGCCATCTCTGTCGTAGCATAGCTTTCGTCGGTAAAGTGTGCGGAACAAACGTCCAATTTCTTGCCACTTTCGCATCTTTGGGCCACTGGTGCAACTTGAATCCGTCCCTGTTCGTGTTGTTACACCCTCCGACAACACACCGACGAAAGTGAGAAAATGGCGGATTGCTTCCCGATGTGATGTCACGTTGTGACGTCATCGCTCCGAGAGCGAATAATAGAAAGGCGTTTAATTCGCCAAAAATTCACCCATTTAGAGTTCGGAAATCGGTTAAAAACATATATGGCTTACATAGGTCTGGTGATAATGTTCCCCTTTAAATGTTTTTTTTATTAAAAAAAAACTAGTTTTTTTATGGCAAACACAAAAAATATGCAAAACATTTCAAAGTGAAATATGTGATGTGAAGTAATTGGCCCGCCATGTCAATCAATGTGGTCTGTCAACTCATTATTGTGGTCTACCACATCAAATAATGTGATCTGTTAGCTCATTTAATGTGGCCCGATCCATCATTAAATGTAATCCATCACATCATTTCAAGTGACCCGCCATTTCATTTAACGTGGTCTGGCAACTCATTTAATGTGATCCGTCACGTCATTTAAGTAGGTAGGACAGACACGATGCTCGCCAGAAGTGATTTATAAATAGCATAGATTTTATTTGTTACACACTTTTCATTGAAATAAATCTAAAAGTGCTACTGTACAAACCAATATTTACAGTACAACAAGTGTAGCTATTAAAACAGATACAACACTCAGACTAAACACTTCAGTGAAACATAAGAAACACAATACACAAAAAAATGTATATTTATTTTAGTTATGTTTAGATAGCGTTTAGAGCACATTCCACAATACTGGGATAATAATGATAACCGTGATCATTTTGGTCACAATAATCGTGATAATAAATTCTCATATGGTTACATTTGTACTGTATTGTTACACACACCAGCACATGCCTTCTACACCTGGAAGAAAGAGTAGACAAATGGAGACATTTTACCTTTTCAACGGTAGACAACAAGATACTGTACTTGTAAACCCAGTAGCTCGACCAACTTGAAGCGCCATCTGCAGACTGACCACCAGGCCTTCTACGCAACAGTAAGTGGGCCTAAACTAATATTTCCAAATGAGTCACACTGTACCAAATTACTGTTATAAATAAAGACAGTAAAGAAGGAGCAAGACTGCTTACTCTATCACTACTTTTGTATTACCCGTAGGCGAGCTTGTCCGCCAATCTAGAATAAAACCAGTTTGTTTCTTCATGTGACCATTTTAGTCATATATAATTCAACATTTGAAAAAAAAACTTAATTTCAGCAAAAAATTGTCACGGCCCGGCCGCACTCCGGTGCGCATTCATCTGTGCGCTGCACTGATAAATCTGCAATCAATCAGCACTCTACACACCTGTCGCTGATGAGCTCCCTTGGCGTCTTAAGCCAGTGCAAACCTGCGTTCCGGGCCAGAACGTAGCAACCTGTTCCAGTACAGTAAGCCGACAATCTCTAGCTCTATGCACACTCTCTCTCTCTGTGTTTCTCCCCCTCCGTGTTCATTTGTCTCGTGTCCCTTGTCGTCATCCAGCAGCATTCCTCCGTTCCCGCGTCACGAGCTGTGTGTCTCGTCTCCCTGTATTCCCTCTGGTTGCCTGGCCGCCTGGACACGGACTTTGACGCCTCGCTCCTGCCCTTGACCTCACGACTGCCCACGGACCTCCGAGCTCGCCTTTCCCCCTTGGTCTTCCGTGCCTCGCTCAACACTTCCGGTAACACTCTACATTTACTCCCTTCACATAGTCGCACACACACACGTTTTGGATTAGTTTTCACACTCCATACTTTTGTAAATATATACAATAAATATAGAGCTAAACGACGTCCTGCATTCGGTGCCGACTTCTTCCCCCTGTAATATAACAAAAAATAATAACACACAATAATGTTAGTGTGAAATTTACTTATTGAAATATTAATGGAATGCGGGTCTTGCTGCGAATTTAATTTTTGAGATGCTCTGCAATAATAAATAATTAATGAAAGTGCTTTCAAGACAACTTATACTTCATATTTTAGTTGACAAAATGTACTGTCATTTTTGTCGACTAAAATGCTGAGGTATTTAAGTTAAAGTTAAAGTCCCAACGATTGTCACACACACACTAGGTGTGGTGAAATTTGTCCTCTGCATTTGACCCATCCCCACGTTCTCCCCCTGGGAGGTGAGGGGAGCAGTGAGCAGCAGCGTGCGCCACGCTCGGGAATCATTTGGTGATTCAACCCCCAATTCCAACCCTTTTATTGCTTAGGGAGGCAATGGGTCCCATTTTTTTGTAGTCTTTGGCATGACAAGATAACCTCTTCTTCTCAGGATAACCCACTTTTCTGGAATCCACGTGAGGCGGACTATGACATGACATCATGGGTGCAGTAATTGTCAGCGAGCTAATTATGAAAGACAATTAGCGCAGCTTACAAGGCAGATTGATGGCATTTTTGTCCCCCTATACTCTAAACCATTCCCACGTTCACTTCTTGAAAATGGGATGGGAGAAAATGCGGAGTCCCCTGGGAGTTCCTCACGCGAGAGTCTCTAAATCATGTGGATTTGTTGAAGGTGACATGCAGTGAGGAGACTGCGGTCCTCCCTTAATGAAAGGACGTGTCCTCAGGCTTGATGCTCAACTTTCTCTGCATGCGGCAAAAAAAAAAAAAGATGGATGAGGCATTTTATGGCATTTTTAACTAAATCTAATAGAGGCGGGAGATGAAGAGGTTGTGATGCATTCAGGGCTGTAAATCAACTTGGAGGGGAAAAAAATATTCATCCCGTCTTAACAAGCCAGCGATAAATAACACGTCATCTTCAAAAAATAAGCACGGTGATGACTGTCAGTGTGTTTTATATCCACGCCGCCTTCTGGGCTTTTTGCTGACAACAACAAACAACGTCAACATGAGAGATGACCTCAGGAGGCGTCACTCAGTCAGCACAGCTTACTTTTCCTGGTTTTTTTTTTTTTAGGAAGCTCCACCGCCATCACACTAGATTGAAGTTGTCATTTTTATGCCCCATTGGAACATTTGTTTGCTTTCACTGCATGTTCTCTAAATAGGGAGTCAAATGACACGTAGTTAGGAATGTAATCACATGACGTGCCGATGAGATCTTATGTCACTGGCAGGAGTCAAACCTAAGGACTTCTTCTGGCCCCCCACGTCATTTAAGATGGAAATAATGTGCATTCATTTGCCATTTCTTGATTTAATGTATTGCATTTATTACAGAAAAAAAGTATGCATTTCTTAACTCGATATTATTTGAAACAATATGCTATTCCAAGCTTTGTTGTCTTTGAAACCCCAATTTAAATGCTACACTAGCCAAACTAAAACATCTGCTTGTCACTTTGGCTTCTGTTTCCAAAGCAAGTGTTACCGTATTTTGGGGATTGTAAAGCGCAATTAAAATCTTTTTATTTTCTCAAAAATCAACAGTGCACCTTATAACCCTAATGTACGTATTAAATATGGTTGTACTTTTTATGGTTGTGGTACATGGTGTAATTATAAGTGTGACGTAAGACACACGTGTGGTCTGCAAGTTGACGCCTGTTCAATAAATGACGCTAGCAAGTACCCGTAAGCAAGCAACACCAAAATTTTGATGATTCTTTACGAAGATCGGTAGGTTGTGAGTTCAAACCCCGGCCGAGTCATACCAAAGACTATAAAAATGGGACCCATTACCTCCCTGCTTCCAGGGTTGGAATTGGGGGTTAAATCACTAAAAATGATTCCCGGGCGCGGCACCGCTGCTGCCCACTGCTCCCCTCACCTCCCAGGGGGTGAACAAGGGGATGGGGCAAATGCAGAGGACACATTTCACCACACCTAGTGTGTGTGTGACAATAATTGGTACTCTAACTTTAACTTTAACTTAAATATAGAACATTACAAAAGGCGCTCAAAAATCTGTCAAAAGGTTTTAGTACGACTTTGGTAAGCTATGAAGCCGTACCGCTTGATGGATTGTTGGAGCATTACAGCTACCGTAGTCAGACGTACTGTGCTTCAACATACAGTATCATTATGGTGTGTGTATCAGCTCCCCAAAATGGCACCTATTTGGAGACATATTATCTGGCGTTTTGTTTCACCTTTTTATGCCAAACCAACTTTTCTTACCTATTGGTTCCTGCTGTTGTGTATTTGGGATCTGCATAAGTCCTGTAAATTTGCACGCGTCCGCCATTGTAGTCCACACCGTAGTCAATAAGCTCCTTCTTTTTCTCTATCCTCTTGTTGTCATTTCTAATATAAAGTAGCGCACAGTTCTAACTTACATCTGTCCGTAGCTGTGGAAGCGCTAAAAACTACCAGTACAACAAAGATGACTGGGAGAAGACGTTGTCGAAGTGGAGGCACGTAAATAAGACCGGCCACAAAAGCAGCTTGAAGATGGTCTGTAAAACATGATCTATGCAACATTTTGACCGAAGAACCACCATTACACGTTACGTAGGGCACAAGGAGGTGTTTCAAATGTTGAAAGAAAAACCATAAAATGACCGCTTTAATGCACCTTATATTCTGGTGCACCTTTTGCATGAAAATAGACCCTAATAAACCCGTCCATTGACAGTGCGCCTTATAATCCAGTGCGTCTTATTGTCCGAAAAATACTGTAGTTTGCTGGTAAACAATGATAATAATCTAATGTAGGGGTAAGTGTGTAATAATTAGTCCCTTCATGATTTTGATGGCTTTTGTTGTGATTGTCGCAGCCGAAAATGCCTGATTTTGTTGAAACATATTTTTCAAAAGTAGCCCTCAGTGATGCAGGAAGACATTTGATTGGTTAGACAGGTGCGACGGGCAAACACCATCAAATTAAATCCAAAATGTGCAGGAAAATTGAGGACTTCCATAACTGTGATGTAGCCCAGGATGAAAATGAGTTTGATGCCCATATGTCCTCTTAAGACAGGGTTTCTGCGAGTCCATCCATCCATCCATTTTCTACCACTTATTCCCTTCGGGGTAGCGGGGGGCGCTGGAGCCTATCTCAGCTACAATCGGGCGGAAGGCGGGGTACACCCTGGACAAGTTGCCACCTCATCACAGGGCCAACACAGATAGACAGACAACATTCACACTCACATTCACACACTAGGGCCAATTTTAGTGTTGCCAATCAACCTATCCCCAGGTGCATGTCTTTGGAGGTGGGAGGAAGCCGGAGTACCCGGAGGGAACCCACGCAGTCACGGGGAGAACATGCAAACTCCACACAGAAAGATCCCGAGGCCGGGATTGAACTCACGACTACTCAGGACCTTCGTATTGTGAGGCAGACGCACTAACCCTTCTTCCACCGTGCTGCCCCTTACTGCGAGTCATTAAAAGTCATTATATGTATTTTGCGGAAAAAAATTGGCATTAAAAAAAGCATTAACTTCGATATCCAGATGCATTAAAAATTCAATACAATTGTAGTTCAATAAATCAAACTGTAAATGAAAATGATCTTATTAACTTTTCCGTCATTGATAAATTGCTACGTCTTTGTCTCTTGCTTTCAAACTGGATACAAGAGGTGTCACTCTGTGCATCGCTCTCAGCACCTCAGCGCGTTTATTCGACAATAGAATTACATGAACAGGCTCTTGTCAGTCATTCACAATCTTTGTGAATGAATTAGAGGCGGTATGTTCTTGCAATTCTACATGTTTTCTTGTTCGTAGTACTGGTAGTGACACTCACTTGAATGCATACTTGCCAACCTTGAGACCTCCAAATTAGGGAGATTGGGGGGGTTAAGGGGGTAGGAGTATATTTATAGCTAGAATTTACTGAAATTGAAGTATTTCTCATATAAAAAAAAAAAATTATATATATATATATAAATAAATAAAATAAATACTTGACTTTCAGTGAATTGTAGCTATATATATATGTATATATATATATATATATATATATATATATATATATATATATATATATATATATATATATATATACAGTATACACATATAAATAAAATAAATACTTGAATTTCAGTGTTCATTTATTTACACATATACACACACAACACTCCTCTCTACTCATTGTTGCATTTGAAAGTGCAATGCTTTGCAGCCAGTAGCACAGCCTTTGAAGGAGTGTAGGTATGTGCAGTGTAATATTCTAAGTTGGAGTCAATAACCAGGCGAGGTGACGAAGTTACGTCTCTTTACTTCATACTTCAGAACCCACTACCACACTTGCCGTCAGGGTGTGAACCGTTGGCCAACCAAAAGGTAACCACAGAACACAAAACGGTAGTGTTTACTTTTTGGTTGGCCAAGCGGACGTGACGACAGGGTGTCCTCACTCAAGTCCGCACGGACCTGGAGGGGGAGTGCCTTAAGTCCGGCTGGAAATCGGGAGAAATTCGGGAGAATGGTTGTCCCGGGAGGTTTTCGGGAGAGGCACTGAAATTCGGGAGTCTCCCGGAAAATTCGGGAGGGTTGGCAAGTATGCTTGAATGTTGGAGCAGGAAGTAATCATTTTGAAACAACGGTGACTTCTAATGCTTCGAAGGCGTAGGAAGAGACGCTTGCAAAGGTGGGCTATGTGAACCCCAAAAAATGGTGTCTTAACAAGCTGACCAATCAAGGTTTGTTTTTTGTTTTTTTAACTTTATTTCAACAACAATTTGATACGTACAATTCTAACAATCAGAACGTACAAGTAAACTCTATACATACATCTATGACAAGTTTGTCATTTTTATGCTTAAATGGAAAACATTTTTGTTTGCATCTCATTGTCCAACAGCGAATCGTCTCTGAATAGGACACGTGTCAAACTCGATGAATGGGGGCCACATTTTATGCAGCCTCTAAAAACCTGGAAATATGTGTCAATAAGACATTTTGATATTTTTGATAAATGTAACAATTTTGACAGACATACAATGTATTGCATGTTCTTCTTAAATCAATATTTGTCATGGTTTGTCGCTTCAGGCCATGACTTGTTTTGTATTTGTTGTGGTTTTCCTGTGTTTGAGGTTCCATTTCCTTTGTTTGCCTCTGGTTGCTGTAGAGCGCTGATTGTTTTCATCTGCCTCTGATTGGTGATCACCTGCTCCTGATCACTAATCAGAGAGCTTTAAATACAAATGTCACCCTGCCTTCCCCACAGGACAGTTCAAGTACTGTGGCAGTTTGCGTTTGTTGCATCCTTTCTACTATTTAGTTACTTTGCTAGCTTCACGCTACTACCTCGGTATGTTCTTGCTCTATTGATAACCTCACTAACAACTTTAATGACGCCCTGCGCGACACCATTGATAGTATAGCACCGCTAAAGCTTAAAAGAGCCCCTAAAAGGCGCACCCCATGGTTTACAGAAGAAACTAGAGCCCATAAATTATCATGTAGAAAGCTGGAACGCAAATGGCGCGCTACTAAACTTGAGGTTTTCCATCAAGCATGGAGTGATAGTTTAATAACTTATAAACACATGCTTACCCTAGCTAAAGCTAAATATTACTCAAATCTCATCCACCTCAACAAAAATGATCCGAAATTTTTGTTTAGTACAGTAGCATCGCTAACCCAACAAGGGACTCCTCCCAGTAGCTCCACCCACTCAGCAGATGATTTTATGAATTTCTTTAATAAGAAAATTGAACTCATTAGAAAGGAGATTAAAGACAATGCATCGCAGCTACAACTGGGTTCTATTAACACAGATACGACTGTATCTACGAAGGATACCGCCCTCCAAAATAGTTTCTCTCTCTTTGATAAAATAACACTAGAGGAATTGTTAAGATGTGTCAATGGGACAAAACAAACAACATGTTTACTTGACCCATTTCCTGGGAAACTTATTAAGGAGCTTTTTGTATTATTAGGTCCATCAGTGCTAAATATTATAAACTTATCACTTTCCTCTGGCACTGTTCCACTAGCATTCAAAAAAGCGGTTATTCATCCTTTGCTCAAAAGACCTAACCTCGATCCTGACCTCATGGTAAACTACCGGCCGGTGTCCCACCTTCCGTTTATCTCGAATATCCTCGAAAAAATTGTCGCACAGCAGCTAAATGAACACTTAATGTCTAACAATCTCTGTGAACCTTTTCAATCCGGTTTCAGGGCAAATCACTCTACGGAGACAGCCCTCGCAAAAATGACTAATGATCTACTGCTAACGATGGATTCTGATGCGTCATCTATGTTGCTGCTTCTTGATCTTAGCGCTGCTTTCGATACCGTCGATCATAACATTTTATTAGAGCGTATCAAAACACGTATTGGTATGTCAGACTTAGCCTTGTCGTGGTTTAATTCTTATCTTACTGACAGGATGCAGTGCGTCTCCCATAACAATGTGACCTCGGACTATGTTAAGGAAACGTGCGGAGTCCCCCAAGGTTCGGTTCTTGGCCCTGCACTCTTCAGTATTTACATGCTGCCGCTAGGCGACATCATACGCAAATACGGTGTTAGCTTTTATTGTTATGCTGATGACACCCAACTCTACATGCCCCTAAAGCTGACCAACACGCCGGATTGTAGTCAGCTGGAGGCGTGTCTTAATGAAATTAAACAATGGATGTCCGCTAACTTCTTGCAACTCAACACTAAGAAAACGGAAATGCTGATTATCGGTCCTGCTAAACACCGACATTTATTTGATAATACCACCTTAACATTTGACAACCAAACAATTACACAAAGCGACTCAGTAAAGAATCTGGGTATTATCTTCGACCCAACTCTCTCCTTTGAGTCACACATTAAGAGTGTTACTAAAACGGCCTTCTTTCATCTCCGTAATATCGCTAAAATTCGTTCCATTTTGTCCACTAGCGACGCTGAGATCATTATTCATGCGTTCGTTACGTCTCGTCTCGATTACTGTAACGTATTATTTTCGGGTCTCCCTATGTCTAGCATTAAAAGATTACAGTTGGTACAAAATGCGGCTGCTAGACTTTTGACAAAAACAAGAAAGTTTGATCATATTACGCCTATACTGGCTCACCTGCACTGGCTTCCTGTGCACTTAAGATGCGACTTTAAGGTTTTACTACTTACGTATAAAATTCTACACGGTCTAGCTCCAGCCTATCTTGCCGATTGTATTGTACCATATGTCCCGGCAAGAAATCTGCGTTCAAAGAACTCCGGCTTATTAGTGATTCCCAGAGCCCAAAAAAAGTCTGCGGGCTGTAGAGCGTTTTCTATTCGGGCTCCAGCACTATGGAATGCCCTCCCGGTAACAGTTAGAGATGCTACCTCAGTAGAAACATTTAAGTCCCATCTCAAAACTCATTTGTATACTCTAGCCTTTGAATAGCCCCCCTTTTTGTAGACCAGTTGATCTGCCGTTTCTTTTCTTTTCTCCTCTGCTCCCCCCTATCCCTTGTGGAAGGGGAGACACACAGATCCGGTGGCCATGGATGGGGTGCTGGCTGTCCGGGGCCGGGGTGGACCGCTCGCCTGTATATCGGTTGGGAACATCTCTGCGCTGCTGACCCGTCTCCGCTCGGGATGGTTTCCTGCTGACCCCACTGTGGACTGGACTCTTACTGTTATGCTGGATCCACTATGGACTGGACTCTCACAATATTATGTTAGACCCACTCGACATCCATTGCATTCGGTCTCCCTAGAGGGGGGGGGGGTTACCCACATATGCGGTCCTCTCCAAGGTTTCTCATAGTCATTCACATCGACGTCCCACTGGGGTGAGTTTTTCCTTGCCCTTATGTGGGCTATACCGAGGATGTCGTTGTGGCTTGTGCAGCCCTTTGAGACACTTGTGATTTAGGGCTATATAAATAAACATTGATTGATTGATTGATTGTTCAATCATGCAAAGCTAAGTAAGCCTTCAGCTTCCTGTGCGCTTTTTCCCAGCAGCATGGTCTTTTGTTTGTACTTTTTTTTTGTGCCTTGCCTAAGGATTAAAACACTTTACTTACCTGCACTCTGCTTCCTGCTGCCTTTTTGCATCCTGGGAAACACGACAGTTCGCAGCAATATTGTTAGATATTGTGTATTTGATTTGAAACTTCCATGCATTTTTTTTTTGCCATCACCCTATTTTTAATTATTTCTACAATAGCTGAATTTTATTATTTGCTTGTCACCTTGACTTTTGATTAAAAAGTGATTTTTCCTTCAGTTTGTTGGCATACAATATGATAATAATCAATAGAATGGGCAGTTGTGTAGCAATATTATGTGGCGATTATACATTTATGGTATATCATTTTGCTGTTAAGGGCAGTCGTAATTTGGGCGTTGTTCACACTGCAGGTCAATTTGGACTTTTTTGCCCATATGCGGATTTTGTCATGTCAGTGTGAACAGTGCAATTCCAAATTGTTCATATCCGACCCAGGCCTCTTTCATATGTGGATATAAATGGGATAAACAGTATATGCGATGCGTCCTCAATGTGAACACTACTGCATTGAGGTTGCATTCATCCGACCAGAACTTCATCAAAAAGCGATAAGTGTCATACTTATTCGCCAAAATAGGCAGTAACAAAATAAATAGTTGACAACGGAGCAGAAAACTTGTGAAAAAAATGTTTTAGGAACTCACGTGAAACATCCACCACTCCTGTCTCCGACAACTCGCCCACAGACACGCTCTTCAAGCAGACATCAAAGCAAATTAGGGCCACAACACTTGTCTTCTTCCTTCTTAATCTTCTACGCACAATCATTTGGTTCAGCAAATGTTGACTTTGATCGCACAAAATCCTTGAAATTGCCACAAATGCGCCAATAGTGAGACAGACGGGAGTGGAAGCCATGTTTACTTTGGTAAACACTGCAGTGCGTATGACGTCATGTCCGCATGCGGGTCAGATTGCATTCACATTAGAAATCACTTTTTTTGGAATGTAAACAGCCAGGATTGGATCTGGCAAAATAAATCCAAATTAGACATTTGACCGTGCAGTGTGAACGTAGCCATTGATGTACCGTAGGCCACCATGAAAATGAGTTTGACACCCTTGGAATAGGGAGTCAAATGTTTCCCGACACGTAACATTTGTAACGTGAGCTGTTAGAATTCCAAATGAGAGGCGTGGGAACATCTTATGACATTTCTTAGTTTGACCAAGTTTTTGAATAATTGAGTATGTTTCTCATGCATGAACTGAACTGAACTTTCGATGGTTACAGTCCGCTTGCATTGATCCCAACGGGGAAGTGACCCACTAGATCCAGCAGTCGGCGCTGTGGTGAAGAAAGGACTCAGCTAATGATGCAAGTGTGTCATAATAGATTGTGGAACCAGAGTGTGCAGCTGTACCTAATGTTGTGACGTTAGATAAGGTCCACCCTTTGGCCCCTATGGCGTCCGCCTGCAAAGCACTTGTATTTATTTTGGGTGTAATCATTAGGATTAAGCTGGCACAGAAGCACATTAATTCCTAATCCCCCTCCACCCACCTCTGCACCCACCTTCCTCACCCGTGCATTACAGCACCATTTAATTTGTCAGCGGAAGATGGAAGGAGGTGGTGGGGGTGTTTGGAGGGGGGCAGTCGGAGGCACTCGCTGGGGGCGCCTATGAGCCTCTGCCAAGCCTCTCCTTTCGCATTGTGTCGCATACAGCTGGGCTCTCCCTCCTTCTCCGCTCTCTATTCTTCCACGACCTTTTTTTCCTCCCATGTGGAGAGTTCTTTGGGAGCGGGCGGGGTCACTTGTCACAGGGCCAACTTTGGGGGGCTTCCATCGCACGCATAAACACACGGCGAGTATGAAAGAGAGGATGAAAACAACACACTTTATTTTCCTCACTAAACAGAATAATAAAATTAATTCAGAGGCAAAGTTTCGCTACAATATCACATCGTAATTGTGCTGATAATTCAAAGCAGGTTTTGTTGATGGTATTAAAAATAAGGTAATAATATTACATAAATTACTTTTTCTACTCCTTTTTTAATATGTATTAAATGTGTCAGGTTATCATTCATTCAAGTAATGTTTGTTTGATAAACATATGAGTGTATTTTTTGTTCAAAATAAATTATTTTTATATTTTTTTAAATGTCTATTAATATTTTTTGGGATGTAAGGAAATTTTCCTTCTTTCCTTAATATAAAAACACATTACCCTATTTTCCGGGCTATAGAGCGCACCAGTATTTAAGCCGCACCCACCAAATTTGAGAAAAAAAATATATTTGTACATATATTAGTCGCACCGGACTATAAGCTGCAGATATGTACTTTGTGAAATGAGATTTTTGTAAATGTTTATTTACATACCTTAATTGTTCCCAAATGGTGCCTGTTACACAGAAGTAAAACGGCTGATCAAACAAAACAGAAGTCATTGTCATGTACCCACTAGCCACGTAAGTTCGCTCTCCAATCAGCTAAACAGACTCAATACCTCCACGGTGACATCTTGGTGAATTTACGAAACTGACAAAATACAAAAGAAATGTCATTGTAAGTTAATACTACTAACACAGACACATTTTAGCATATTAGCTAATGCTAGCGACGCTAGCTTGATTACATTACAAAAGCATGTGCAAATATGCATGAAAACATTCCTCCAGACATCATACATGGGACTGTTTAGTAAGTATGAATTGTTTTAGTTTTATTGTAAAACTTACAAAACATGGCTTGGACCCCGACTTAAACTACTTGAAAAACTTATTCGGGTGTTACCATTTAGTGGTCAATTGTACGGAATATGTACTTCACTGTGCAATCTACTAATAAAAGTTTCAATCAATCAATCAGTGGAGCAGGCCTGGGCAACTATTTTGACTCGGGGGCCAAATGTTGAGAAAAAAATGTGTCCGGGGTACGGTATATCTATTTTTAGGAACACTAATACAAAACCTCAAAATAATGTCTGATTGAATGCTAAAAACTTAATGACAGAAAACGGAATGGAATTTTTTTTTTTTTTTACTGAATGAGACACCCAGAATGTACATGAAAATAAAGAATGTGTTATTTACAATATTAACTATGAAGGATAAAACACTGAATATTGACAACATATGAACGTCACACCCCCTCTCCATCCACATATTTTACAATCAAGCGAAACGCAACAAAAATGCAACAAACAGCGAAATACGAACGCGAAGGGTAAAAAAAAACCCACTTACAATTTGATATATCACTAAGCTTTAGAACTTTGTTGTAAAAATCTCCCTCTGCGGCTGTCCCTGACACCCGCATTTCATGCTGGCCGCTCTGGAAACACTCTGTGGAAACAAACCACACCCACACTGCTTGGTGTTTCGTCTGAGCTGTTGTGACTTGGATTAGCATAGTAACTAATTAGATTACCATAGTAACTAGTATATCATGCAAAAGCGCAGATTCCAACCATTGAAATACTTTGCATAGTTCAAGACTTACGGTCATTAGAAAACATCACTGCACATCATAATGGCAGCTACACTTTCCATCTTAAAGATCTAAAAAAATGATTTGGGAATGTCCGGCGGGCCAGATTGAAAAGCTTAACGGGCCTCATGTGGCCCCGGGGCCTTAATTTGCCCAGATCTGGCTTGGAGTGATCCATCCATCCATCCATCCATCTTCTTCCGCTTATCCGAGGTCGGGTCGCGGGGGCAGCAGCTTAAGCAGGGAAGCCCAGACTTCCCTCTCCCCAGCAACTTCGTCCAGCTCCTCCCGGGGGATCCCGAGGCGTTCCCAGGCCAGCCGGGAGAGATAGTCTTCCCAGCGTGTCCTGGGTCTTCCCCGTGGCCTCCTACCGGTCGGACGTGCCCGAAACACCTTCCTAGGGAGGCGTTCGGGTGGCATCCTGACCAGATGCCCGAACCACCTCATCTGGCTCTTCTCGATGTGGAGGAGCAGCGGCTTTACTTTGAGCTCCCCCCGAATGACAGAGCTTCTCACCCTATCTCTAAGGGAGAGCCCCGCCACTCGGCGGAGGAAACTCATTTCGGCCGCTTGTACCCGTGATCTTGTCCTTTCGGTCATGACCCAAAGCTCATGACCATTGGTGAGGATGGGAACGTAGATCGACCGGTAAATCGAGAGCTTTGCCTTCCGGCTCAGCTCCTTCTTCACCACAACGGATCGATACAGCGTCCGCATTACTGAAGACGCCGCACCGATTCGCCTGTCGATCTCACGATCCACTCTTCCCCCACTCGTGAACAAGACTCCGAGGTACTTGAACTCCTCCACTTGGGGCAAGATCTCCTCCCCAACCCGGAGATGGCACTCCACCCTTTTCCGGGAGAGAACCATGGACTCGGACTTGGAGGTGCTGATTCCCATCCCAGTCGCTTCACACTCGGCTGCGAACCGATCCAGTGAGAGCTGAAGATCTTGGCCGGAGGAAGCCATCAGGACCACATCATCTGCAAATAGCAGTGACCTAATCCTGCAGCCACCAAACCAGATACCCTCAATGCCCTGACTGCGCCTAGAAATTCTGTCCATAAAGGTTATGAACAGAATCGGTGACAAAGGGCAGCCTTGGCGGAGTCCAACGCTCACTGGAAACGTGTCCGACTTACTGCCGGCAATGCGGACCAAGCTCTGACACTGATTATACAGGGAGCGAACTGCCACAATAAGACAGTCCGTTACCCGATACTCTCTGAGCACTCCCCACAGGACTTCCCGGGGTACACGGTTGAATGCCTTCTCCAAGTCCACAAAGCACATGTAGACTGGTTGGGCAAACTCCCATGCACCCTCAAGGACCCTGCCGAGAGTATAGAGCTGGTCCACAGTTCCACGACCAGGACGAAAACCACACTGTTCCTCCTGAATCCGAGGTTCGACTATCCGGCGTAGCCTCCTCTCCAGTACACCTGAATAGACCTTACCGGGAAGGCTGAGGAGTGTGATCCCACGATAGTTGGAACACACCCTCCGGTTACCCTTCTTAAAGAGAGGAACCACCACCCCGGTCTGCCAATCCAGAGGTACCGCCCCCGATGTCCACGCGATGTTGCAGAGTCTTGTCAACCAAGACAGCCCCACAACATCCAGAGCCTTAAGGAACTCATTGTAAGGATCTCATCCACCCCCGGGGCCTTGCCACCGAGGAGCTTTTTAACTACCTCGGCAACCTCAACCCCAGAAATAGGAGAGCCCACCACAGATTCCCCAGGCCCTGCTTCCTTATAGGAAGACGTGCTGGTAGGATTGAGGAGGTCTTCGAAGTATTCCCTCCACCGATCCACAACATCCGCAGTCGAGGTCAGCAGAGCACCATCCCCACCATACACGGTGTTGACACTGCACTGCTTCCCCTTCCTGAGGCGGCGGATGGTGGTCCAGAATTGCTTCGAAGCCGTCCGGAAGTCTTTTTCCATGGCCTCCCCGAACTCCTCCCATGTCCGAGTTTTTGCCTCCGCGACCGCTGAAGCCGCACACCGCTTGGCCTGTCGGTACCTGTCTGCTGCCTCAGGAGTCCCATGAGCCAAAAGAACCCGATAGGACTCCTTCTTCAGCCTGACGGCATCCCTCACCGCCGGCGTCCACCAACGGGTTCTAGGATTACCGCCACGACAGGCACCAACCACCTTGCGGCCACAGCTCCAATCGGCCGCCTCGACAATAGAGGTACGGAACATTGTCCACTCGGACTCAATGTCCAGCACCTCCCTCGTGACATGTTCAAAGTTCTTCCGGAGGTGGGAATTGAAACTCTCTCTGACAGGAGACTCTGCCAGGCGTTCCCAGCAAACCCTCACAATGCGTTTGGGCCTGCCAGGTCTGTCCGGCATCCTCCCCCACCATCGCAGCCAACTCACCACCAGGTGGTGATCGGTAGAAAGCTCCGCCCCTCTCTTCACCCGAGTGTCCAAAACATGAGGCCGCAAATCCGATGACACAACTACAAAGTCGATCATGGAACTGCGGCCTAGGGTGTCCTGGTGCCAAGTGCACATATGGACACCCTTATGTTTGAACATGGTGTTTGTTATCGACAATCTGTGACGAGCACAAAAGTCCAATAACAGAACACCACTCGGGTTCAGATCCGGGCGGACATTCTTCCCAATCACACCTCTCCAGGTTTCACTGTCGCTGCCAACATGAGCGTTGAAGTCCCCCAGTAGAACGAGGGAATCACCCGGGGGAGCACTCTCCAGTACTCCCTCGAGTGAATCCAAAAAGGGTGGGTACTCTGAGCTGCTGTTTGGCGCGTAAACGCAAACAACAGTCAGGACCCGTCCCCCCACCCGAAGACGGAGGGAAGCTACCCTCTCGTCCACCGGGTTGAACTCCAACGTGTAGGCTTTGAGCCGAGGGGCAACAAGAATTGCCACCCCAGCCCGTCACCTCTCACTGCCGGCAACGCCAGAGTGGAAGAGAGTCCAGCCCCTCTCAAGAGAAGTGGTTCCAGAGCCCTTGCTGTGCGTCGAAGTGAGTCCGACTATATCTAGCCGGAACTTCTCCACCTCACGCACTAGCTCAGGCTCCTTCCCCCCCAGCGAAGTGACGTTCCACGTCCCAAGAGCCAGCTTATGTAGCCGAGGATCGGACCGCCAAGTGCCCTGCCCTCGGCTGCCGCCCAGCTCACACTGCACCCGACCTCTATGGCCTCTGCTATGGGTGGTGAGCCCATTGGAGGGGGGACCCACGTTGCCTCTTCGGGCTGTGCCCGGCCGGGCCCCATGGGGACAGGCCCGGCCACCAGGCGCTCGCCATCGTGCCCCACCTCCGGGCCTGGCTCCAGAGGGGGGCCCCGGTGACCCGCGTCCGGGCGAGGGTAATCTGGGTCCTTGGTTTGTGTTCTTCATCGAGGTCTTCGAGCTGCTCTTTGTCTGATCCCTCACCTAGGACCAGTTTGCCTTGGGAGACCCTACCAGGGGGCATAGAAACCCCCGGACAACATAGCTCCTAGGATCATTGGGACACGCAAACTCCTCTACCACGGTAAGGTGGCAGCTCAGAGAGGAGGGCTTAGAGTGATGAATGAAGAATCCTATCGAGCAGAAACGCTATAGACAGTAATACTTCAAAATCAATCACTCAACATGTATTTATACAGCCCTTAATCACAAGAGCCTCAAAGAGTTTTGTAAACCATCGGATCTGAACCCACATCCTGGCAACAAAAAACTCAACCCAATGGGAACAATGAGAAACCTTGGGAGGGACCGCAGAAGTTGGGACCCTCCACAACTTCCGGTTCAAGGCACAAAACAGGAAGTACCTTTTTTTTAAACACGGAGCTCCTGCAGTGAGCAAAATCGTCCAAAAGATGGCGCCACAGTACAAACAATAACGCACATTTTCAGTGTCTCTCGATGTTCTATGAAAACTATTTGTTGAATACAAAACATTATGGCCGTTAGCGAAGAAAAACACACTAATTAGCCACACCGTTTTATAAGCTGCAGGGTTCAAACCGTAGAAAAAAAGTAGAGGCTCATAATCCGTAAAATACGATATAAATGAATTTTTTTTTTTAATTGCCCCTAAATAAGTGTTTTTCCAACTAATCATATGGAAACGGGGTTTGTACATGGCAGCAGGTGTCGGACATTTTTCCAAAGTATGTTCATGAGTCGTGAGGGAGACGTAGCATGAGCTTGCACTTGTAGCAACACTGAGGCGTGCTCATCTGTGCGCGCGCAAACACACACACACACACACACACACACACGCACACGCACACACACACACACACACCCAGAGCACCACGTGGAGATATCTACTGTAAGTGAAACAATGTGCTGAGCATATTGCTTTCTCCTTTCATTTTTGGCAGGAGGAAACATGACTGTGGCGTGACTCCTGCCGGCTTACACATCGCTTTAATCGCCTGACAAAACAGGAAATTGCGGCCTTGGAAAAATTTTATATTTATACTTAAGTCACATTTAGGTGGAAGCGCTGCTCAGCCCCCCTTTTTTTGTTTGTTGTCGTGCGACTTTCCGCCACCTTGCAGTTTGCTTCTTCGGCATGTTTGCAGAACGGTTTTTTCCTTGCCTCTGTCGCCATAGTTTTTGCTCATGTGGGTTCAGTTCTTTGATGTATGAGGAATGTGGTCCAAGACCTGCTCCATGTGTGTACTGCATGTACTTGTGGGAGCCAACTCTTCTACTCTTCAACCTCAGCATGCTAAAGAGTGAAAATGTGTCAATACATGCACCCCCTGTGGTGTCGACGGTGCTAATATTTTGCTGACAAATACACCACATGGTGGCCCTGACATTAAACATTAAAGGGCGGATTGACTTGAAATTTCTCATACAGCTCAATACGCTGCTCTACAAAACACTCATTTACGGAGGTTTGGAAGCGCAAAACATTCCACAATTTCATTAGACGGCAGCACGGTGTCACAGGGGTTAGTGCATGTGCCTCACAGAATGAAAGTCCTGGGTTCGATCCCCGGGTTCGGGATCTTTCTGTGTGGAGTTTGCATGTTCTCCCCGTAACTGCGTGGGTTCTCTCCGGGTAGTCCGGCTTCCTCCCACCTCCAAAGACATGCACCTGGGGATAGGTTGATTGGCAACACTAAATAGGCCCTAGTGTGTGAATGTGAGTGTGAATGTTGTCTGTCTATCTGTGTTGGCCCTGTGATGAGGTGGCGACTTGTCCAGGGTGTACCCCGCCTTCCGCCCGAATGCAGCTGGGATAGGCTCCAGCACCCCCCGCGACCCCGTAAGGGACAAGCTGTAGAAAAATGGATGGATGGAATTTCATGAGACAATTTACAATTTGAGAAAACAAAAAAACACAAGACAAAATACCTTACAATATCATAAACCGCAAAGGAAATGTCGCAAATTAAAGACTGAGAGCTAAATCAACCGATCATTTGGTCCACTTCCGCTGAGTCTTCAAGCTCTGCGGACATGAACAAAATGATGTCAGTCTGGGATTTGGGACATTCCTTTTATGGTTTCTTTCACCGTAAGTTAATTAGTTTTTGTGTTTTATGAAACTGCAAGTTATTTTGTACACAAACCGGAAACTGAATGTCTCAAATTCCAGATTGGCAGCTAAATCAGTCCGTGTTCTATTTCCAATTCTGAAACGCAAATCAAAAAACAAAATTAGGGCCGTTTTTTGATTTTTATTATATATGGCCGATTTTAAAACAAACAAAAAAGGGTTGATTTACATTAAAATATTGCCCAAAATTTAGATTTTGTGCTGTTTTCTTTTTATGGATTTTTATTTTCCAGATAAACACAAAAATCTAATATATGTTCATCCAAAATGTTATCTGTGTGATGACAAATTGAACCGGAAGCAGTATTTTAGCTTTTCCTTTGCGTTTAGCATGTTTTTAGCATAACGCTAACATCTTTGTTCAGCAGGAGTCCTATGGTCGTTTTAAAAAAGTGTCATTAAATAGTTGTCCAACTTTTGTTTCAGAAATGAAAATAGAAAAAATGGCCCAAAAGTAATTTTTTGATTTGCATTTAAGAATTGGAAATAAAAACAACGGAAGTTAAACGGACCTAAATCAGCTAATCATTTTGTTCATGTCTGCAGAGCTCGAAGAGGAAGTAAAGACTCTGTCGGTGATTTGGGACACTCCCTTTCTGGTTTATGAAATTATAAGTTGTTTGCTCTTTTGTTAATTCGTTTTCTGAAATGTAAACGTGTTTTGTCTTTAATGTTTGTATTTTTTGAAATTGCACAGTGTTTCATTTCTTGTTAATTTGTTTTTCTGAATTTGTCCTTTGTTTTGTCTATTTTTGGTGTGTGCTTAATGGAATTGTAAAATGTTTTGCACTTTCAGTCCACCGTACTAATTTTACCCTTAGGGTGTTTAACTTAGTCATTGTTTAACACCTTTGGCAGACCGACAAGCACATGTATGTCAAATTTGAGGAAGATTGATTGAAAGACATGACTGCCATCAAACAAACATTTAATTGTCCCTACGTCAGTGACCATTTGTCTAATGCGGGGGTCGGCAACCCGCGGCTCTCGAGCCACATGCGGCTTTTTAGCACCGCCCTTGTGGCTCCCTGGAGCTTTTTCAAAGATGTATGAAAATGGAAAAGATGGTGGAAAAAATATAATTATGTTTTGTGTCTGTAAGACAGCAAATATGACAGAAACATTCCTAATTGTTAGAAATCCCACTGTTTATATTAAACATGCTTCACTGATGAGAGAATTTGGCGAGCGCCGTTTTGTCCTACCAATTTTGGCGGTCCTTGAACGCACCTTAGTTTTGTTTACTTGTACAACTTTCTCCGATGCTGTCAAAGTAAGACGTATTTCATGCCACTCCTTCTTTGTCTCATTTTGTCCACCAAACGTTTCATCCCGAGCGTGAATGCACAAAGGTGAGCTTTGTTGATGTTATTGACTTGTGTGGAGTGTTAATCAGGCATATTTGGTCAGTGCATGACTGCAAGCTAATCGATGCTAACATGCTATTTAGGCTAGCTGTATGTACATATTGCATCATTATGCCTCGTTTGAGCTCATTTAATTTCCTTTACTTATGTCCGTGGTGTATTTAATTTATATTTGCATGTCTCATGACACATTATCTGTATGTAATATTGGCTGCATTTCAGATAGTTGTTTGTGTGCCATGTTGTTATAGACCACCGCAAACGTTACCCAGCTTGCAAAGATTGTAATAGATCCATTAGAAGAAGACAGCCTGACTTTGCCTTAAACTTGGACACACACATCTATACCTTTGGCCATTCTGAGCCAGTCATTTCCAGGAGTTATCTCACTCTCTGGGAAGCCTCTGTTTTACTAATGTTTTCCAATGTTGCAAAAATGTGTAGAATAAATATTACATTTGGGCAGCACGGTGGAGAGGGGTTGGTGCGTCTGCCTCACAATACGAAGGTCCTGAGTAGTCCTGGGTTCAATCCGGGCTCGGGATCTTTCTGTGTGGAGTTTGCATGTCCTCCCCGTGACTGCGTGGGTTCCCTCCGGGTACTCCGGCTTCCTCCCACTTCCAAAGACATGCACCTGGGGATAGCAAAACTAAAATTGGCCTTAGTGTGTGAATGTGAGTTGAATGTTGTCTGTCTATCTGTGTTGGCCCTGCGATGAGGTGGCGACTTGTCCAGAGTGTACGCTGCCTTCAGCCCGATTGTAGCTGAGATAGGCTCCAGCACCCCCCGCGACCCCGAAGGAATAAGCGGTAGAAAATGGATGGATGGATGGAAATATTACATTTCAACGTTTCTATCAACAAAGATTTGCATCAGCCTGCGAAACATAGTCATTTTGATGGTTAATAGCTAATATAAACACTTACATCATGTGTTGCCTTCATTATAAGACTTATATAAGGCTTAAAAAAATTCAGCTCCAGAAGTATTTTTTTGATGTATTTTTGGTCCAATATGGCTCTTTCAACATTTTGGGTTGCTGACACCTGTTCTAATAAGTTTAAAACTTTGAGGACATCAGTGTCACATGTAGGCTAGTGATGTGCGATATGCACAAAAATATATATCCCGATACAGGTCATTGTATATCCTGATAACAATAAATTTTGTCGTTCGGTATGTTTTTCTTTTCATTACTTTGTGGTTTTGCGGTAACGTTTGTGCTTTGTCACATTTGTACTGGTCTTCATGTAGTGTCTTCAAGTGGTAGAAAAGTATAGACGTGTTACCATTGTTTGGTCAGTGTCTGACTTTGTAAATCCAAATATAGGTGTTCCTCTTTTTGGAACCAATTCCTCTTCGGGTTTTGTCGGTTTAGCTTCCATTGACGTTTATGCTTATGCTGGCTATTGCCGTAAAGTTCGTTAAATTGACGTAAAAAAAGCTTCCGCTAAGTGTAATTACATTAGCATTCTGCTATAAAATGATGGCATAAACAATAGAGAGGCATATAATGCGATATATATTTTTATGTTGCACTATGATAAATACTGGGATATTGCACAGCACTGCTAACATGTCTTCCAAAGCATTCTGTCCACAACCCAGCCAGAAATGTCATTACACAAGTATATCTTCATTACACTTCTAGCGTAAAAACAAACCAATGCAGGCACTTTCAGATTGAAAAATGTACATTGTCAGATGTAAACATCTCTGGCTTCAAACTTCAGCGGGATCCGTGTGGAGTGGTGGTGAGCAGTGGTGAACTCCTAATGATAGCTTAGCCCTTGGCCACAGACTAAATCAGGGCTTGCTGGGTAAACCAACTCAGTCCAACCACTTAACCTCAGTCTCTCCGTCAACCCCCGCTGCCGCCGCCACCGCTGCTGCTGCCAACACTAAACACGACTGTGTATTCATATGTTAATTAGCTAGGATCACCCGACCACCACCCTTTGATTCTATAAGCCTTCCCTGAAAATAACTTGCAGAAAAGGTCTTGCAGGCATCTTTTACATCAGTGGATCCTGCATCTGTCCGTGCATTTCGCACAGGAACACATAAGGCAACCTTCTGGGGACGTTAAAAAGTGAAAACACCAGGAGTGTAACGATTCGTTTGAACAACAATTCGATTTAATGTTTGTGGTTGCTGATACAATTCAGGGACTATCGCATTTTTTTTTAGAACGATACGATCTGGAACGATTCAGTGAGTTGACATTAATTCAGTGTGGGGCAGTGGTAGAGTGGCCGTGCCAGCAACTTGAGGGTTCCAGGTTCGATCCCCGCTTCCGCCATCCTAGTCACTGCCGTTGTGTCATTGGGCAAGACACTTTACCCACCTGCTCCCAGTGCCACCCACACTGGTTTAAATGTAACTTAGATATTGGGTTTCACTATGTAAAAGCTCTTTGAGTCACTAGAGAAAAGTGCTATATAAATATAATTCACTTCATGACTGTGAAATAAATACTGGAAATTGGACACTGCAGGTGCAGTTTCCTATATTCCTGTTATCTCACTATCTCATTATTGTAAGTGAATTATGTATAAATGAAATATGGATACAAACAAGCAAGTAAACAACAAATGCATTCACATCTTAGTTAATTAAGTGTAACCAAAACTTTAGGTTGAATTTACAAGAGGAAACAACGTTCTGCTCACATTCAACATTCAAGCAAATTTCTATAATAGAACAGTAACCAATATTTTAAGAGTAGATTTACTTGCTAATTTATCTGTTTTTCAACATAAAATTACGGTATTTATATATATATATATATATATATATATATATATATATATATATATATATATATATATATATATATATATATATATATTTATACAGTATATATTAGCCGCACATTGCGAAATGAGTTATTTGCACAGAAAGATTCTGTAAATGTTTATTTACAAACCTTAATTGTTTCCGAACGGTGCCTGTAACATGGCAGTACAACGGCTGATCAAACACAACAGAAGTAATTGTCATGGACCCAC
This sequence comes from Nerophis lumbriciformis, assembly GCF_033978685.3. Lineage (NCBI taxonomy): Eukaryota > Metazoa > Chordata > Actinopteri > Syngnathiformes > Syngnathidae > Nerophis > Nerophis lumbriciformis. Next base: position 29,136,431 of record NC_084558.2, on the reverse strand, counting down.
TAGCTGTGGAAGCTCGTTCCTCAATCAGCTTAACAGACTAAATAACTCCATGGATGTAAGTTAACAATACTAACACAGACACTTGTAAACGTGTTAGCATATTAGCTAATGACGCTTGCTTGATTACATTACAGTAGTACATACAAATATACATGAAAACACTCCTACAGACATCACACATGGGACTGTTCCGTAAGTAAGAATCGTTTTAGTTTTTGCAGTAAAACTTCCAAACATTGCTTGGAGTGATGAATTAAGAATCTATACAAGTAGAACGCTATGTCCGGCTCGAAGACTGAATCGCACTTCTACTTTCGGTTGAAAGCACTAAATGGAAGGACACTGCAGCACCAGCAGTGAGTGAACTCGTCCAAAAGATGGCGCCATAGCACAAACAATAACACACCTTTTCAGTGTATTTGCTTGGTTTTTTGAAAACTACTTGCATTATGGTCATCAGGAGTCAGGAAGTAGCCGCACCCTTTTATAAGCCGCAGGATCCAAAGTGTTGCAAAACAGTAGGGCTTATAGTCCAGAATTTTTGGTAATACAATATTAATATCAAAATAAAGTGCAACCACGGAAAAACCATTAGGACATACTCGAAGTGACAGGGGACAAGTTTCGACGACACGTGGACCAAATGGACCGAGGGTGTAATTAACGAAGTTGGAAACGTAAGTGAAGTGTGACCACTTTTCCCAGTCATAGATAACTTTTTTTTTTTATTACTTTTTCAATACTACCGTACTCTGAGTTTTTATTACACTATTTTTAACCTTCTGTCTCAAGTTGGGCCGTCGGCGAACTTGCTCCGTTGTCACTCCCGTTTTGTCCGTCGCAGCCTTTGTGGTTTAAAGTTAAGTGTTGGCTTCATATTGTTGTGGTGTGTTGTTTCTATTTGTTGTGGCTGCTGATATTATAGCTGAACATTTTTGTGTTATAGGTAATGATATTGTCTTGTGGGGTTTGCATTTGGTATGACCACTCTCAACCCCTATAGCTAGCTGCCATTTTTGTTTTGATGACGCCACAAATCTAACGTTTAACGTCCTTGTCAATAAAAGTGCTAAACTTCATATAAAGCCTGCCGTTCTTAAATCCAATGTTTTCACTTTTCTAGAATCGACAAAATCAATATATTGCCTTTTCAATTGATGTTGGATCAATATCTATTTTCCGGAAGGCTTGCTGAGCAAAGATCGATATAGTTGAAATTAAAAAATATAAATAAATCTATTGATATATTGATCAATCGTTACACTGCTAGAAAACACAGATTTTTATCTGAATCGCTTTATTTACTGTGCATAGCTGGGTTCCATTTGACGTTTTTCTTCTTCGCGGCTTCATTCACATGGTGGTTCAAGCAGCTTGAGCGTAGCATTAAAACAGGTGAGAGTGAGTGTTGAATTTGAGCAGAAAATGTGAAAGTATTGCTGTTCTGTTCTTGGGTGTTCCAATATTTCAAATAGAGAGATAGGAAAAAGCTTTCATAGAGTCCCGAAAGAAGTTGCTCATAAAGGTAATAAAGTCGGGAAAAAAAACTAAAGTGCGTCGAAGGAAATGGCTCTTAAAAATAATAAATTGTACCATCTTGTGCAATACAATTGGACCATGCTTGTGTCTGCAGCAATCACTATGTAAAATGTTTGTTTGAACATTTGATTTGTTTGAGAAACTTTCTGTGTTGCAGAAGTTTATTCTCTACTATATTATATATGTTTGACAGCAGAACTAAACGTAAAGAGAGGACAATAGATCTCATTAGTTTGTGTTCTTTTGTTGTTGCTATGCCTAAATATAACTACGAAGACCTAGTTGTGCAAATAAACTAACGTCATATTAAGTTCTAGTAATAAATATGTTATTTTTGGTCCAATTCACCGTATATTTGTTGTCGATTTTCATAACAGAAACTAAAAGCTTAGTTGTTGTGCAAAAGAGCCAATTGCTTTATTCGACACAGATGACCACATTATAGCGTTGTTGCTGCTATTTGTTAGCATCAAGAAAATATTCTTAATAGTAAAAATAAACGTGATGAATAAATCTTTGAATCATGATATTGCTAGCAATCATTGCTGAACAACAGGGACATCTTGAGCTAAATAATGAGACAACATATGAACTTCACACCATAAAAACAACTGCAGACATGAATTGTAGATAAGACTAATATTTGTAGCAGGAAATCAACTGTAAACAAAAATATAATGTTTCTCATTAGCATCACGATTGCAGCAGCACGGCACTCGTCATGTCAATCAAATACGGTACTTAGCTTTGCATGAATAAGTCCAACTTTGTCTTTCACGGATTAATGCTTAATTTGTGGACCCCTCAAATGTAAAAACATGATGTGTCGCCAATCTTTTCTTCTCTAAATACCGTGAGGGTCAAATGAAGTGAGGTTGTGTAGCGAGCAGTAACCTCTTGGTTAAATGGTTTAAATCTTTAAAAAAACATATTTTTCTTAAGAATGTATTAATCTACTCTATCCCATTCTAAATAGTTTCTTTTCATGATCGCTTTTTTATTTGTCTCTAAACCTTTCAACATACATCCAAATCTGCACTGAATCCAGATAAATAAACAGTAGCCTAATGGGGCTCCAGACCCTCGCCTGAAACCCAGAACTGCCCGAATTTGCCTCTAGATATGTGATTGCAACACAGCTATACAAAAAAATTACTATTGTTCTTCATGAATTACCATCACAGCTTCTGCAAAATTGTCTGTGCATCTCTCACACAGAGAAATGTGCACACTTTAGGTCTAATACATTGCGAGCTGTCTGCTATCATGTTCAAATCGAGCATGAAAACATCCTCAAGTTTGCTTGTCAGATTTGAAGAAATGAGATTTGAAGTCCCCCCACTGTGCATCACTCATATTTCTGCCGAGATCCCCGTCCCAAAAACAGCTTATATTTCTGTGGACATTAACCTCAGAGCTCCCTGCAACATCCATCCGGTCTGGACATTCGCTCAACTCTGGGACTCAATTTGTCTCCATAATGTGCAACTGTCAACGCTTCACAAGGTTGCAGAAAGAGAGAGCAAATAGGATCGGCCCTTCACTTCTTGGGGCTTTTAGAGGGGCCGTTAGCACATCTGATTGTGCGGCGCCTCAAGGTTCCAGGTGTGTTCACCTAGGCAGAAGACGCTTATGATGTCCAGAGATCGTGTTACACTTCTCTAAAAAAAAAAAAAAAAACGCATTCAGCAGGTCTGTGAGCCATGAAAAGGAGATTAAAGGGTGCAGGAAGCTGAAATGGATGGATGGGATCGGGTAGCAGTGGGAGGCTGACAAACGCTCTAACAATTGTGGATGAAAACAATTCAAGCGAGCCTTCTGAACTTAAATGCTTAAAAGACTGAAGAATATGAGAATTTGAAGTGAAAATGTACAGATTTTTTTCCCTTGACTGTAAATGACATTTGTGGCGCCTCCTATGGGTTGTGGTCAAAATGTTTTGGAAGACATGCTGGCATACAGATATCCTTAAACTTGTAGAATCATGAGACAAATGGTCAATGACTTAAAGGCATTTTGTTGTTAACTTTAAATCTTAAATCCAGGGTAAATCACACCTAACCTTATCCGTGTCCACACACAACAATGCTACCGTTTAAGACCATCTCCCCCCCTACATCCGCCGGCGCAACGCGACCTAGTACACATGCGTGGAAAAAATGCTCGCGTCATAGTCACCTCTGACCTGGAAGTGTATTCTTATCCTATGTTTCAATGTAGCCTATTGCCACATTTCTTTTAACAGTAAATCTTGCTTGCCTCACCATCAGCAGCTGTTAGACTATTGTAGTGAATCACACCTGAGCCATCAAACATGAATCATGTCTTTAATGGACGTGTGAAAGTAAACAATGTGATAAAGAACATTTTACAGCAACCAACAACAGGACACTGTGCTTGTAGGCTGAAATTGGCGGTCGTACTTGACGGCCGCAACCACTTCATGGCTTCACAATAGTTATCGAGTACAAAACTAGACGTTGAGTAATCGCTCAACATACATGGCGGACAATAACTGACAGTCTGCTTTGCCAGTCCAAATGGCTGTTTTCCGTAGTCTTCCCTCGTCCACAGGAGCCCACATTGTCGTTGTCTCTCCTTCGACAAATGGATAAAGGTTTTCAGTAAGTAGAATCACAGCTGACCGGGACATTCGAAAGTTCTCTTGCCTTTCCTCTGGCACAACACACTCTGTGACAAACATATCCCACCAGACTGCCGTTCTTCCAGGTCTTATCCAAAACCGTCGCTCAACATTGCTATGTTGCCGTCTGAGATGTGGTGTACCATGAATTGATTTACGTGGACCCCGACTTAAACAAGTTGAAAAATGTATTCGGGTGTTACCATTTAGTGGTCAATTGTACGGAATATGTACTGTACTGTGAAATCTACTAATAAAAGTTTCAATCAATCAATGTATCCGAAATAGCTGCAATCGCCCGTTTCCTTCTCTTAAGGTATTCATGTGTGATTTCCAAAAGCGCCTGTACATGTAAAAGAAGGAGAAACACGGGCATGTCTGGATGACTCGCCTCCATCTTTCTAGTGGTTGCCGCCGAGTTACCGAACGGGTTGTTATGAAGCTGGCTGTGGCGCGTTCTTTCTGATGTCACTTCCTGTGTATGGCGCGGTGTTTCTGACGTCACTTCCTCTCCGAACTCAGTTTGTAAACGATCGATGAGTCCATACAAAGCTAAGAGCCGGAGATTCAAGAAATACACGGGGTACTTACCCATGTAAAAAATTATCCAAGGAGGGTTACCTTAAACGATGATTTAGTGTGGCTGACACGATGCTTAGGCTAAATAATTATTCGTTTAAGGGGTTATCCGGCTTAATATAGACATAGCCTTAAAAAAAGACATGCAAAGTAGCTCACAGCTGTTCTTTGCACAGGAGATTGATCATTCCGCCCACAATTGTTGTGCCGCCGGGCAAATAATGGCTGCACTGTGAGACACACAATTGATGGATGAAATGTTCGTGCACCAAAGCATATTTCTATTCGGTCTGTGGTTCATAAATTGAAAAGTTTGTACACTAAGGAGTTTGTAAACCAAGGTTCCACTAAAATATGCTTAAATAAATAAATAAATAAAATATTAACCTATATTCTGCCATAACGTTTTTTTTTTATTTCAATCAACTACCATAATACAAACTGTCAAATACAGTGTGAACAAAGTAAACATTGGTGAAATTATTTCTGAATGTGATTCCTAGCTTCTGTCCATAAGTAGCATAAATAGTAATATCAACAAGTTTGCATAGCAAGCATTTTTATATAATATGAGGCATCCTTCATGAATCTTTAAAGAGAGAAAGCATGCTGTCAACACATGACCAGAAATGTCAACAACGTGTGCAATATCAACAAAGTGGTGACCCCAAGCCGCCTCTAAGTGAAGATGTAACATTTTTGTTTCTTTAGGAGAAAACAAGCAGGATCGAGTTGGAATGTCATAATCACACGGAAGAGCTCTCGCTAATAGACGGAATAATTGACACCGTCATGATCCTTTCATAACAAGCCGCGCTATTTATAGCGGCGACCACAATTAGAGCGCAGCGTTGTGCGGCACATGTAATTAGCGGCGTGTTTGTGCACTCGAGGAAGCCGAGAAGAAGTGTCGAGCCTCTCTCCAGCTTTTGTCTGGAATTTTAAGAGGTGGTTGTTGTATTTTGTTGAAGGGGTCGGGGTGGGGGATAATAAACACCACAAAAGGGGGCCTTGGCATGGCCGTCCATTGACACAGGAAGAGCACACAAAAAAAGCTCCATTGGCATGATTTCAATTTAAATAGAAGTGTACGGTATTGTGTTCCACATTGTCCATTAAGAAGCACTTCCTTAAATAAGACGGTGTTCCCCTTCTGGTCTTTGTCAGGGGATGACAATGCACATGTTATCACAACCATTGCTCAAAGTTGGTCGCAGGTGAAAATATTATAAACAACGTGAATAAGGTGTAATATGCATGCCAGGCCAGCAGCAGAAGCATTACCCGCTATGGCTGTATGATTAATTGACATTGAGGTTTTAATTAGTGCAATGAATAACCGCATAAGGCTGAGGGCTTTTTTTTCTCCGCCGTCACCGGCATTTGAGTGTCAGCCAAGTTCGTCAATCCGAATTGTTGAGCCTCGTCTCCGGCTTCAAACAGGGAGAAAGACCTCTCACTCTGTGCATCGCTGTCAGCACCCGAGCACATTTGTTTAACGGGAGAAGTCATTGAACACAGTGAACCCTCTTTTTAGACAAAAATGAGGAGGAAAAATATGATTGCAAAGCCAAATGTCTCGTTGTGGGAATATTTCAGCTTCAAATTGGATGGGCAATATGAGCCCATCAACACGGAAGAACGGACGACAATGTCATGATCACAGGATGGCAACAAACAAAATGACAACGTCCGACCTTGTTTTTCCAACTGGGAAAAAAATATGTATTTAATATTCATTTAAAATACATTTTCAGTCCATTTTATTTTTTGGTTTATTTAGGATAACAAAGGTATTTACCTTCCAATTACAGTACATCCATCCATCCATCCATCTTCTTCCGCTTATCCGAGGTCGGGTCGCGGAGGCAGCAGCCTAAGCAGGTAAGCCCAGACTTCCCTCTCCCCAGCCACTTCGTCCAGCTCCTCCCGGGGGATCCCGAGGCGTTCCCAGGCCAGCCCGGAGATATAGTTTTCCCAACGTGTCCTGGGTCTTCCTCGTGGCCTCCTACCGGTCGGACATGCCCTAAACACCTCCTTAGGGAGGCGCTCGGGTGGCATCCTGACCAGATGCCCGAACCACCTCATCTGGCTCCTCTCGATGTGGAGGAGCAGCGGCTTTACTTTGAGCTCCCCCCGGATGACAGAGCTTCTCACCCTATCTCTAAGGGAGAGCCCCGCCACCCGGCGGAGGAAACTCATTTCGGCCGCTTGTACCTGTGATCTTGTCCTCTCGGTCATAACCCAAAGCTCATGACCATAGGTAAGGATGGGAACGTAGATCGACCGGTAAATTGAGAGCTTTGCCTTCCGGCTCAGCTCCTTCTTCACCACAACGGATCGATACAGCGTCCGCATTACTGAAGACGCCGCACCGATCCGCCTGTCGATCTCACGATCCACTCTTCCCCCACTCGTGAACAAGACTCCGAGGTACTTGAACTCCTCCACTTGGGGCAAGATCTCCTCCCCAACCCGGAGATGGCACTCCACCCTTTTCCGGGCGAGAACCATGGACTCGGACTTGGAGGTGCTGATTCTCATCCCAGTCGCTTCACACTCAGCTGCGAACCGATCCAGTGAGAGCTGAAGATCCTGGCCAGATGAAGCCATCAGGACCAAATCATCTGCAAAAAGCAGAGACCTAATCCTGCAGTCACCAAACCGGATCCCCTCAACGCCTTGACTGCGCCTAGAAATTCTGTCCATAAAAGTTATGAACAGAATCGGTGACAAAGGGCAGCCTTGGCGGAGTCCAACCCTCACCGGAAACGTGTCCGACTTACTGCCGGCAATGCGAACCAAGCTCTGACACTGATCATACAGGGAGCGGACCGCCACAATCAGACAGTCCGAAACCCCATACTCTCTGAGCACTCCCCACAGGACTTCCCGAGGGACACGGTCGAATGCCTTCTCCAAGTCCACAAAGCACATGTAGACTGGTTGGGCAAACTCCCATGCACCCTCAAGGACCCTGCCGAGAGTATAGAGCTGGTCCACAGTTCCACGACCAGGACGAAAACCACACTGTTCCTCCTGAATCTGAGGTTCGACTATCCGGCGTAGCCTCCTCTCCAGTACACCTGAATAGACCTTACCGGGAAGGCTGAGGAGTGTGATCCCACGATAGTTAGAACACACCCTCCGGTTCCCCTTTTTAAAGAGAGGAACCACCACCCCGGTCTGCCAATCCAGAGGTACTTCCCCCGATGTCCACGCGATGCTGCAGAGTCTTGTCAACCAAGACAGCCCTACAGCATCCAGAGCCTTAAGGAACTCCGGGCGGATCTCATCCACCCCCGGGGCCTTGCCACCTAGGAGCTTTTTAACTACCTCAGCAACCTCAGCCCCAGAAATAGGAGAGCCCACCACAGATGCCCCAGGCACTGCTTCCTCATAGGAAGACGTGTTGGTGGGATTGAGGAGGTCTTCGAAGTATTCCCTCCACCGATCCACAACTTCCGCAGTCGAGGTCAGCAGAACACCATCCGCACCATACACAGTGTTGGTAGTGCACTGCTTCCCCTTCCTGAGGCGGCGGATGGTGGTCCAGAATCGCTTCGAAGCCGTCCGGAAGTCGTTTTCCATGGCTTCCCCGAACTCCTCCCATGTCCGAGTTTTTGCCTCCGCGACCGCTCAAGCCGCACACCGCTTGGCCTGTCGGTACCTGTCCGCTGCCTCAGGAGTCCCATGAGCCAAAAGAACCCGATAGGACTCCTTCTTCAGCTTGACGGCATCCCTCACCGCCGGTGTCCACCAACGGGTTCTAGGATTACCGCCACGACAGGCACCAACTACCTTGCGGCCACAGCTCCAATCAGCCGCCTCGACAATAGAGGTGCGGAACATGGTCCAATCGGACTCAATGTCCAGCACCTCCCTCGTGACATGTTCAAAGTTCTTCCGGAGGTGGGAATTGAAACTCTCTCTGACAGGAGACTCTGCCAGACGTTCCCAGCAAACCCTCACAATGCGTTTGGGCCTGCCAGGTCTGTCCGACATCCTCCCCCACCATCGCAGCCAACTCACCACCAGGTGGTGATCGGTAGAAAGCTCCGCCCCTCTCTTCACCCGAGTGTCCAAAACATGAGGCCGCAAATCCGATGACACAACTACAAAGTCGATCATAGAACTGCGGCCTAGGATGTCCTGGTGCCAAGTGCACATATGGACACCCTTATGCTTGAACATGGTGTTCGTTATGGACAATCCGTGACGGGCACAAAAGTCCAATAACAAAACACCACTTGGGTTCAGATCCGGGCGGCCATTCTTCCCAATCACGCCTCTCCAGGTTTCACTGTCGTTGCCAATATGAGCGTTGAAGTCCCCCAGTAGAACGAGGGAATCACCCGGGGGAGCACTCTCAAGTACTCCCTCGAGTGAATCCAAAAAGGGTGGGTACTCTGAGCTGCTGCTTGGCGCGTAAGCGCAAACAACAGTCAGGACCCGGCCCCCCACCCGAAGGCGGAGGGAAGCTACCCTCTCGTCCACCGGGTTGAACTCCAACATGCAGGCTCTGAGCCGGGGGGCAACAAGAATTGCCACCCCAGCCCGTCGCCTCTCACTGCTGGCAACGCCAGAGTGGAAGAGAGTCCAGCCCCTCTCGAGAGAACTGGTTCCAGAGCCCTTGCTGTGCGTCGAGGTGAGTCCGACTATATCCAACCGGAACTTCTCTACCTCGCGCACTAGCTCAGGCTCCTTCCCCCCCAGCGAGGTGACGTTCCACGTCCCAAGAGATAGCTTCTGTAGCCGAGGATCGGACCGCCAAGTGCCCTGCCTTCGGCTACCGCCCAGCTCACATTGCACCCGACCTCTATGGCCCCTGCTATGGGTGGTGAGCCCATTGGAGGGGGGACCCACGTTGCCTCTTCGGGCTGTGCCCGGCCGGGCCCCATGGGGACAGGCCCGGCCACCAGGCGCTCGCCATCGTGCCCCAACTCCGGGCCTGGCTCCGGAGGGGGGCCCCGGTGACCCGCGTCCGGGCGAGGGAAATCTGAGTCTCGGTTCTTGCATTTCCATAGAAGTCTTCGAGCTGCTCTTTGTCTGATCCCTCACCTAGGACCTTTTGTCTTGGGAGACCCTACCAGGGGGCATGGAAGCCCCCGGACAACATAGCTCCTAGGATCATTGGGACACGCAAACTCCTCCACCACGTTAAGGTGGCAGCTCAGAGATAACAAAGGTATTTACCTTCCAATTACAGTACAATGGTAAGCAATTCTACAGTGATAAGAAATATCATTTTAAATGGTTACTTTCATTATCATTATACATTAAAATAACATTACATTATGAACACTGTACAGTTTTTATTACACATGTAACAATATCAAATACTCACAGTATCAAAGCCATGGTACAATAAAGTGTCCGGGAAAAAAAAGACTTAAAAATACCATAGTGTGTATTATAAAGTGGCAGGAATGTTTAGGATCAACACACGTAACTTGTGTAGGCGACGCCGTCTTGTCCCCTCCCCCTGCGTAGCCGCCCGCAAGACTTACGTATGTGCACCTCCCAAAAATCCTAGGTTCCCGTCGCCAGCGACGCAGAACCCAGAGTTGTGATTGGTCGATTTTTGCCGAGGAGGGTCCCTGAACACAGGCGAGCAAATTTTGTGCTTGAAATGCACAAAATACTGTTTGTAATAATTAATAAATATATAAAACACTTGCATGAAAACTGATATAGTGTACTTAATATATCGGTGGGCTCTAAAAATAAATGACTTAATGTGTGTTTTTCAGCTTATTGTGTTATTGTGTCGACCAGAAGAAGTCACAAAGTATGAAAGTCTTTCAACTTTTATTGCCAATCTTGTGCTAACAGGTTCAAT